>NC_057795.1:278590827-278890827 GCF_018294505.1 Triticum aestivum | reverse complement strand
CATGTGGCGCGGCGTGCCGCCGCGCACTACACGCTAGTATATGCTAGGGGGTTTTCCTTCGGAAGGACCATGTACTACTAGTACTTCATCGCCAAAAACTGAAAGAAGTACACCTCACTTTTTTTCATGGAGTATAAACCATTTTTTTCATGACTGGATATCTACAACTTCTCCAAAACTGAGTATATTCAATATTTTGCGATGGAGTATGTACCACATTTTGAAGATGGAGTATATGTACCCACAAAAAAGTGATGGAGTATATACCACATTTGTTCAACTGAAGTATTTGTCGGATAAGTTTACACAAATAACTTTTTGTATGCTCGTTATACACGAACGTCAGGTGGTAGCTAGGAGATTCATCGACGCTGCTACAGATCTCGTCTCCGTCATTGTTGTTGGTTGGACTTTCCATCGGTGCATCCCATGTTCGCCGTAAAGCCACCGTCGACTCGCGCGGACGGCCGCATCTGGCCTCCTTTGACGTTGGGGAATTTTATTAATCCGAGCGTGTAAGCAGCTTATCCTCTCTATAATTGTGGAACTAACTTTCCAACTAATTAAAGGGTAATTAAATATACCAGATCGATGGATAACGAAACAGCTCACACGTGGCACAGGAGTATGTACTCCCAGCTGTACCAACCCATTTTCCTACACACACACACACACACACACACACACACACACACACACACACACACACACACACACACACACACACATATATATATATAAAGTTCTCATTTTTCTTATGATCTTGGTCATACTTGTTGAAATTTGACTTATGACAAAATTTATATTCGGGATAAAAAGAAATAGAGACAATACTCCGGTTCACGAATCTATTTGATCAAGCATGATGAGTTAGCAAAGATGGTGCCGACAGTGTGTCGTACAATGGATGCTAATGGTGAGGAAGTGTACCCTCTTTGGTGTCTCTGGAGCGAGCGATCATTCGCTCTGGGAGGCTCACGCAAGCGGACCATGTCGTTCGCTCTAGGAGGCTCCCGCGAACAAACATTTCAAAAAAAGATCATGCTATAACAGAAAGATTTGTCATACTAAAAGAAAATATTGTTGTGCTATACTGAAAATATTATCACGCGTTTTAGGGATTTGTCATGCTGCATATAGAAGAAAAATGTCAGGCTAAGAGAAGGGGAAGCTGCCCACATGTTCAGAACTCATCATGTCGCAACAAATAAAAAAATTCATGTTAGCACAAGAGGATTGCCATTGTTATAGTTGTCATATGCTACGGCGGGACAAATTGCCAATGCTAAGCAGAGAAGTTGTCATAAATGCTTTTAGTAATTGTCATGATAAGTCATGCTAAATATGGGGTTGTTCACTCGGTAGGGTGGATAACACTAGGTTTGAGAATTGCATGTTGAATCGGGCGCACCACAGAGCAGTCACTCACAAAAATGCTCCCAAGGAACATTCGCTCTATATCATTGAAGGAGTCCTGGATTAGGGGGTCCTCGGACAGCCGGACTATATACTTATTCCGGACTGTTGGACTATGAAGATACAAGATTGAAGACTTCATCCCGTGTCCGGATGGGACTCTCCTTTGTGTGGAAGGCAAGCTTGGCAATTCAGATATGTAGATTTCCTTCTCTGTAACCGACTTTGTGTAACCCTAGCCCCCCTTCGGTGTCTATATAAACCGGGGAGTTTAGTCCGTAGGACAACAACAATCAGAATCATAGGCTAGCTTCTAGGATTAGCCTCTATGGTCTCATGGTAGATCAACTCTTGTAATACTTATATCATCAAGATCAATCAAGCAGGAAGTAGGGTATTACCTCCATAGAGAGGGACCGAACCTGGGTAAACATTGTGTCCCCCGCCTCCTGTTACCATTAGCCTTAGACGCACAGTTCGGGACCCCCTACCCGAGATCCGCCGGTTTTGACACCGACATTGGTGCTTTCATTGAGAGTTCCACTGTGTCGTCACCATAAGGCTTGATGGCTCCTTCAACCGTCTACAGCGATGCGGCCCAGGGTGAGGTTTTTCTCCCCGGACAGATCTTCGTATTCGGCGGCTTCACACTGCGGACCAACTCGCTTGGCCATCTGAAGCAGATCGATAGCTATGCCCCTGGCCATCAGGTCAGGTTCGGAAGCCTGAATTACACTGCCGACATCCGCGGAGACTTGATCTTCGACCGATTCGAGCCCATAACAGGTGCACCCTACAGTCGCGATGAGCATGACCTAGATCTGCCATCGGACGGTGTTCAGGAGATCGCTCCTGCAGCAGATCGTGCCATCCGAGGACGGGTGGATGGACCCCATCACGGAGGCCGCACACTCAGCGGCGATAGAGCCGAACACAGACTTCGCCTCCAATGAGGTATTTTTCATCGGACCCTCGGACTCGTCTCCGGCCATAGGATCCGAACCGCGTGCATCCGTGCCCATCGAACCTGACTGGGCACCGATCATGGAGTTTAGCTCTGCGGATATCTTTCAGCACTCGCCCTTGGGCGATGTGCTAAACTCATTAAAATCTCTCTCCCAGTCAGGAGACTCTTGGCCGAACTATGTCCGGCTTGAGTGGGAAGCAGACGACGAAGGAATTCGTTACCCACCCACCACCCACTTGATAGCTGATAACCCACAAGTGTAGGGGATCGCAACAGCTTTCGAGGGTAAAGTATTCAACCCAAATTTATTGATTCGACACAAGGGGAGCCAAAGAATATTCTTGAGTATTGGCAGTTGAGTTGTCAATTCAACCACAACTGGATAACTTAGTATCTGCAACAAAGTATTTAGTAGCAAAGTAGTATGATAATAAAAGTAACGGTGGCAAAAGTGAAGATAAATGTTTTTGGATTTTTGTAGTAGTTGTAATAGTAGCAACGGAAAAGTAAATAAGCGGAGAACAATATGTGAAAAGCTCGTAGGCAATGGATCAGTGATGGATAATTATGCCGGATGCAATTCCTCATGCAATAGTTATAACATAGGGTGACATAGAACTAGCTCCAATTCATCAATGTAATGTAGGCATGTATTCCGTAAATAGTCATACATGCTTATGAAAAAGAACTTGCATGACATCTTTTGTCCTACCCTCCCGTGGAAGCGGGGTCCTAGCGGAAACTAAGGGATATTAAGGCCTCCTTTTAATAGAGAACCGGAACAAAGCATTAGCACATAGTGAATACATGAACTCCTCAAACTACGGTCATCACCGAGAAGTATCCCGATTATTGTCACTTCGGGGTTATCGGATCATAACACATAATATGTGACTATAGACTTGCAAGATAGGATCAAGAACACACATATATTCATGAAAACATAATAGGTTCAGGTCTGAAATCATGGCACTCGGGCCCTAGTGACAAGCATTAAGCATAGCAAAGTCATAGCAACATCAATCTTAGAACATAGTGGATACTAGGGATCAAACCCTAATAAAACTAACTTGATTACATGGTAAATCTCATCCAACCCATCACCGTCCAGCAAGCCTACGATAGAATTACTCACGCACGGCGGTGAGCATCATGAAATTGGTGATGGAGGATGGTTGATGATGACAACGACGACGAATCCGTCTCTCTGGAGCCCCGAACAGACTCCAGATCAGCCCTCCCGAGAGAGATTAGGGCTTGGCGGCGGCTCCGTGTCGTAAAACGCGATAAAACTTTCTCCCTGATTTTTTCTCCCCGAACGTGAATATATGGAGTTGGAGTTGAGGTCGGTGGAGGTCCAGGGGGCCCACGAGATAGGAGGCCGCGCCCTAGGAGGGGGGCGCCCCCCTGTCTCGTGGACAGCCTGTGGGCCCCCTGGTATTGATTCTTTCGCCAAAAATTCTTATTAATTCCAAAAAGTGCCTCCGTGGATTTCCTGGACATTCCAAGAATTTTTCTTTTCTACACATAAAACAACATCATGGCAGTCCTGCTGAAAACAGCGTCCGTCCGGGTTAGTTTCATTCAAATCATGCAAGTTAGAGTCCATAACAAGGGCAAAAGTGTTTGGAAAAGTAGATACGTTGGAGACGTATCAACTCCCCCAAGCTTAAACCTTTGCTTGTCCTCAAGCAATTCAGTTGATAAACTGAAAGTGATAAAGAAAAACTTTTACAAACTCTGTTTGCTCTTGTTGTTGTAACATGAAAAACCAGCATTCAAGTTTCAGCAAATATTATGAACTAACCATACTCACAATAACACATAGTTCTCACAATTACTCATATCAATAGCATAATCAGCTAGCGAGCCATAGAAATAAAACTCGGATGACAACACTTTCTCAAAATAATCATAACATGATATAACAAAATGGTATCTCGCTAGCCCTTTCTGAGACTGCAAAACATAAATGCAGAGCACCTTTAAAGATCAAGGACTGACTAAACATTGTAATTCATGGTAAAAGAGATCCAGTCAAGTCATACCCAATATAAACCAATAATAATGAATGCAAATGACAGTGTGCTCTCCAGCGGGTGCTTTTAATAAGAAGAGTGATGACTCAACATAAAAGTAAATAGATAGGCCCTTCGTAGAGGGAAGTAGGGATTTGTAGAGGTGCCAGAGCTCGATTTTAAAATAGAGTTTGAATAACATTTTGAGCGGCATACTTTCACTGTCAACGCAACAACTATGAGATGGCTGTATCTTCCATACTAAATGCATTATAGGCAGTTCCCAAATAGAATGGTAAAGGTTTATACTCCCCCAACCACCAACAAGCATCAATCCATGGCTTGCTCGAAACAATGAGTGCCTCCAACATACAACAGCCCTGGGGGAGTTTTGTGTAATTATTTTGATTTGCTTTTATCTTTTTGGATCATGGGACTGGGCATCCCGGTTACCGGCCCTTTCTCGTGAATGAGCGGAGTCCAGTCCTCTTGAGAATAACCCATCTAGCATGAAAGATATATGCAACCCTAGTTGTAACATGAGCTACTCGAGCATACAAAACAGAATTTCATTTGAAGGTTTAGAGTTTGGCACATACAAATTTACTTGGAACGGCAGGTAAATACCGCATATAGGTGGGTATAGTGGACTCATATGGAACAACTTTGGGGTTTAAGGAGTTTGGATGCACAAGCAGTATTCCTGCTTAGTACAGGTGAAGGCTAGCAAAAGACTGGGAAGCGACCAACTGAGAGAGCGACAACAGTCGTAAACATGCACTAAAATTAATTCACACCGAATATAAGCATGAGTAAGATATAATCCACCATGAACATAAATATCATGAAGGCTATGTTGATTTGATTCAACTACATGCGTGAACATGTGCCAAGTCGAGTCACTCAATTCATTCAACGGAGGATACCATCCCATCATACCACATCATAATCATTCTAATAGCATGTTGGCACGCAACCATTATAAATCATAGCTAATCAAGCATGGCACAAGCAACTATAATCTCTAAATGTCATTGCAAATATGTTTACTTCATAATAGCTGACTCAGGGATGATGAACTCATCATATTTACAAAAACAAGAGAGGTCAAGTTCATACCAGCTTTTCTCATCCCAATAAGTCCATCATATATCGTCATTATTGCCTTTCACTTGCACGACCGAACTATGTGTATAATAATAAGAGTGCACATGCATTGGACTAAGCTGGAATATGCAAGCATTCAACTCGAGTGAGAAGACAAGGTAATATGGGATCTAAGTTAAATAAACAATCATGCATATAAGAGCCACTAAGCATTTTCAACAAGGTCTTCTCGACCCCCAAAGGAAAGAAAAGAAAATAAAACTATTTACACGGGAAAGCTCCCAACAAGTAAAAAGAAGAACTAGAAATCTTTTTGGGTTTTCATTTTAATTCTACTACAAGCATATAAATTAAACTAACTATTTTTTTTGGTTTTTCTCAAGGTTTATCAAACACACAAGAAGAAAACTAGAAAAAGAAATTTAAACTAGCATGGATAATACAATGAAAGAGTATGAGCACCGATGACTAGTGTGTGAACATGAATGTAAAGTCGGTGAGAAATAGGTACTCCCCCAAGCTTAGGCTTTTGGCCTAAGTTGGTCTAGTACCAAGGACCGCTTAGCTGATATCCATAAGTGAAACTGGGGTTGTACTAAGATGCAGAGGCAACAACCTCCTGAGCAGCAGCGTGTTGGCGAGCTGCCTCCATTCCCCTCTCGTATTCAGCTGCTTCTTCCCTGGTGACAACATATCTTCCTTTTGCCTGATAATCAAAAAGGTAGGGGGCAGGAAGAGTAACAGGGATGACGTTGCGCATGTCATAGATTAGTCGATAATGGAGGAATTGTTCATTCCTCTCAAGAAAATGATGATCGAACATAGCTTCTTTATCCAAATAAACAGGAGGTAAAATCATATCCCCCTCTCGTGGGGCTATAGTAAGAAAATTAGCTACACGGGTTGCATAAATTCCTCCAAATAAATCCCCCCTTCTACTATTATTCTGCAACCTATGTGCAACTATTGCCCTCAAGTTATAACCTTTATAACCTGACACAACACTCTTGAGGACACAAAGATCAGGGACACACATGTGACAAGCTTCATCCTTAATGTTAATGCATCTAACCAATAAAGAGAGCAAAGTAATGTATAGCAGGAAAATGAATGCTCCCTATGGTAGCTTGTGTTATGTCCCTAGATTCTCCCACGGTAATACTAGCAAGAAAATCTCTAAATTCAGATTTGTGAGGATCATTAATATTACCCCACTGCGGGAGTTTGCAAGCAGTTGTAAAATCTTCTAAATCCATGGTATAAGATGTATCATAAATATCAAACATGACACTAGGAGAATTACGCGTACAGTTATATTGGAACCTCCGCACAAAGGAATGAGTCAATTGATAGTATTGAGGACACTTATCTTGTAAGAAGTCCTCCAGCTTGGCATTGCGCACATACGTGTCAAATTCCCCCTTGAAGCCTGCTTCGACCATAAAATCATCGGATGGCCACTCACAAGTCCTTACATTTGCATCCCTCAGCAATTTAACATCTTGCTCACGTATAGCAATCCTTGGCCCTTTCTTTGCCGAGGAACCACCTTGGTACATTCTTCTAAGCATATTTCCTTTTCTGAAAATTTCTGAAATTTTAGTAAGTTCAAAATAAAAGTGAATAAAACTAAACAAGATTGATAGCAACTACTCCTACAAGTGCCTAGAGCCTATATCATGCATTGGAATTGCTTGGGACCTCAAAAATTTAACATGCAAGCTCAAGAACATGGTCACCTATGCAGCAAAAATTTGCAATGAATAAAGCACTAGAACAAAAACTAATTGCACCAATGGAGGAGTCACATACCAAGCAACAATCTCCCAAAGCAGTTTTGGGAATGGAGCTTTGAGCTAAGAGATCAAAAATCGCAGCAAAACGAGCTAGAACTCATGCTTGAGCTGGATGGGGATTTTTTGGGTAGAAGATGAAGTGTGTGGGTGCTGGCATAAGTGGAGGGGGGCTACCCGGGGCCCACGAGACAGGGGGCGCGCCCTATAGGGGGGGGGCGCCCTCCACTCTCGTGGCCTGGTGCTTGCCCCTCCTGCAGTGTTTTCAGTGCCTAAAATCCTCAAATATTCCAGAAAAAATCATACTAAATTTGCAGGGCATTTGGAGCACTTTTATTTTCGGACTATTTTTTATTGCACGGATAATTCAGAAAACAGACAGATAATACTATTTTTGCTTTCTTTATTCTAAATAACAGAAAGTAAAAGGAGGGTATAGAAGGTTGTGCCTTCTAGTTTCATCCATCTTGTGATCATCAAAATGAATCCACTAACAAGGTTGATCAAGTCTTGTTAACAAACTCATTCCGAATAACACGGAACCAGAGACATTTCGAATGACACTAAGTTACCTCAAGAGGGATATGAAAATCCCCAACAATAAGAATATCATACTTTTTCTTGACAGTAGGGAGAGGAAATTAAAACCTCCAAAAATGATAGTTGGAACTTTTTCAATAGAATTGATGCTATGAACTTGAGATTGTTTCCTCAGAAAGTGTACCGTATGCTCATTACCATTAACATGAAAAGTGACATTGCCTTTGTTGCAATCAATAACAGCCCCTGCAGTATTAAGAAAAGGTCTACCAAGGATAATATACATACTATCGTCCTCGGGAATATCAAGAATAACAAAGTTCGTTAAGATAGTGACATTTGCAACCACAACAGGCACATCCTCACAAATACCGACATGTATAGCAGTTGATTTATCAGCCATTTGCAAAGATATTTCAGTAGGTGTCAACTTATTCAATTCAAGTCTACGATATAAAGAGAGAGGCATAACACTAACACCGGCTCCAAGATCACATAAAGCAGTTCTAACATAATTTCTTTTAATAGAGCATGGTATAGTTGGTACACCCGGATCTCCAAGTTTCTTTGGTATTCCACCTTTAAAAGTGTAATTAGCAAGCATGGTGGAAATTTCAGCTTCTGGTATCTTTCTTTTATTTGTAATGATATCCTTCATATACTTAGCATAAGGATTTACTTTGAGCATATCAGTTAAGCGCATATGTAAGAAAATAGGTCTAATCAATTTCAGCAAAGTGCTCAAAATGCTCATCATCCTTTGACTTGGATGGTTTAGGAGGAAAGGGCATGAGTTTCTGAACCCATGGTTCTCTTTCTTTACCGTGCTTCCTAGCAACAAAATCCCTCTTATCATAATGTTGATTCTTTGATTGTGGGTTATCAAGATCAACAGCAGGTTCAATATCTACATCATTGTGTTTGCTAGGTTGAGCATCAACGTGAACATTATCATTAACATTATCACTAGGTTCATGTTCATCACCTGGTTGAGTTTCAACATCAGAAATAGAAATATCATTGGGATTCTCAGATGTGTCTATGACAGGTTCACTAGAAGCATGCAAAGTCCTATCGTCTTTCTTTTTCTTCTTCTTAGAAGAACTAGGTGCCTCTAAATTATTTCTCTGAGAATCTTGCTTGATTCTCTTAGGGTGGCCTTCAGGATACAAAGGTTCCTGAGTCATTCTACCAGTTCTAGTAGCCACTCTAACAGCAAAGTCATTTTTATTATTTAATTTATCAAGCAAATCATTTTGAGCTTTGAGTACTTGCTCAGCTTGAGTAGCAACCATAGAAGCATATTTGCTAACGCGGTGAAGTTCATCTTTAACTCTGGCCAGATTATCACTCACACGTCCTATCTCAAAAGCATTATTCTTTAACTCTCAACCAACATAAGCATTAAAACTTTCTTGTCTAGCCATAATGTCATCAAATTCATCTAAGCATGGGCTATGAAATTTAGTAGAGGGTATTTCAACTTTATCATATCTATAGAGAGAATTTACCTTTACTACCTGTGTCGGCTTATCAAGACAATGTGGTTCTTCAGGCGGTATATTAAGACCATGTATTTCTTCAATAGGAGGTAAATTCTTAACATCTTTAGCTTTAATACCATTTTCTTTCATTGATTTCTTTGCCTCTTGCATATCTTCAGGACTGAGAAATAAAACACCTCTCTTCTTTGGAGTGGGTTTAGGAATAGGCTTAGGAGTTGGCTCAATTGGTTCAGGAATTACTTCAGGAATTGGATCGGGAAGACTCCAATTATTTTCATTAGTCAACATATTATTCAATAGTATTTCAGGTTCGTCGACTGTTCGTTCCCTGAAAACACAACCAACAAAACTATCCAAGTAGTCCTTGGAAGCATCAGTTAGTCCATTATAAAAGATATCAAGGCAAAGCATTAAGTAACCGGAGAAGCCTCCCCCAAGCTTGTGGGAGACTCTCTTCTTTGATTTGCACAAAATTATATATTTCCCGCAAGGTAGCTTCTTTCTTATGAGCAGGGAAATATTTAGTAGAGAAGTAATAAATCATATCCTGGGGACTACGCACACAACCAGGAGCAAGAGAATTATACCAAGTCTTAGCATCACCCTTTAATGAGAATGGAAATATCTTAAGGATATAAAAATAGCGAGACTTCTCATCATTAGTAAACAGGGTGGCTATATCATTTAACTTGGTAAGATGTGCCACAACAGTTTCAGATTCAAGGCCATAAAAAGGATCAGATTCAACTAAAGTAATAATTCCAGGATCAACAGAGAATTCATAATCCTTATCAGTAACACAGATAGGTGAAGTAGCAAAAGCAGGATCGGGTTTCATTCTAGCATTAAGAGACTGCTACTTCCATTTAGCTAATAATTTCTTAAGATCATACCTATCATTGCAAGCAAAGATTTCCCTAGCAGCTTCTTCATTCATAACATAACCCTTAGGAACAACAGGTAATACATAATCATTGGGAGAACCTTCATCATCACTATCATCAATAATAGGTTCTTCAGTAATTTCATTCCCCCTAACTCTAGCAAGTTGCTCATCAAGAAATTCACCTAATGGCAAAGTAGTATCACGCACAGAAGTAGTTTCATCATGCATAGCAGAAGTGGCATCATCAATAACAAGCGACATATTAGAATTCATAGCAGTAGCAGGTTTAGGTGTCGCAAGCTTACTGATAACGGAAGGAGAATCTATTGCAGAGCTATATGGTAGTTCCTTACCTCCCCTCGTAGTTGAGGGCAAAATCTTGGTCTTAGCGTCTTTCAATTTCTTCATAGTGATCAATAGATATAAATCCCAAGTGACTCAGAGAATAGAGCTATGCTCCCCGGCAACGCCGCCAGAAATTAGTCTTGATAACCCACAAGTGTAGGGGATTGCAACAGCTTTCGAGGGTAAAGTATTCAACCCGAATTTATTGATTCGACACAAGGGGAGCCAAAGAATATTCTTGAGTATTGGCAGTTGAGTTGTCAATTCAACCACACCTGGATAACTTAGTATCTGCAGCAAAGTATTTAGTAGCAAAGTAGTATGATAATAAAAGTAACGGTGGCAAAAGTGAAGATAAATGTTTTTGGGTTTTTGTAGTAGTTGTAACAGTACCAACGAAAAAGTAAATAAGCGAAGAACAATATGTGAAAAGCTCGTAGGCAATGGATCAGTGATGGATAATTATACCAGATGCGATTCCTCATGCAATAGTTATAACATAGGGTGACATAGAACTAGCTCCAATTCATCAATGTAATGTAGGCATGTATTCCATAAATAGTCATAAGTGCTTATGGAAAAGAACTTGCATGACATCTTTTGTCCTACCCTCCCGTGGAAGCGGGGTGCTAGCGGAAACTAAGGGATATTAAGGCCTCCTTTTAATAGAGAACCGGAACAAAGCATTAGCACATAGTGAATACATGAACTCCTCAAACTACGGTCATCACCGAGAAGTATCTCGATTATTTTCACTTTGGGGTTGTCGGATCATAAGACATAATAGGTGACTATAGACTTGTAGGATAGGATCAAGAACACACATATATTCATGAAAACATAATAGGTTCATATCTGAAATCATGGCACTCAGGCCCTAGTGACAAGCATTAAGCATAGCAAAGTCATAGCAACATCAATCTCAGAACATGGTGGATACTAGGGATCAAACCCTAACAAAACTAACTTGATTACATGGTAAATCTCATCGAACCCATCACTGTCCGGCAAGCCTACGATAGAATTACTCACGCACGGCGGTGAGCATCATGAAATTGGTGTTGGAGGATGGTTGATGATGACGATGGCGACGAATCCCCCTCTCCGAAGCCCCAAATGGACTCCTGATCAGCCCTCCCGAGAGAGATTAGGGCTTGGCGGCGACTCCGTGTCGTAAAACGCGATGAAACTTTCTCCCTGATTTTTTTCTCCCCGAACGTGAATATATGGAGTTGGAATTGAGGTCAGTGGAGGTCCAGGGGCCCACGAGATTGGAGGCCGCGCCCTAGGGGGGGGGGCGCCCCCTATCTCGTGGACAGCCTGTGGGCCCCCTGGTATTGATTCTTTCGCCAAAAATTCTTATTAATTCCAAAAAGTGCCTCCGTGGATTTTCAGGACATTCCGAGAACTTTTCTTTGCTACACATAAAACAATATCATGGTAGTCCTGCTGAAAACAACATCAGTCCAGGTTAGTTTCATTCAAATCATGCAAGTTAGAGTGCAAAACAAGGGCAAAAGTGTTTGGAAAAGTAGATACGTTGGAGACGTATCAATAGCCACTGTCGACGACTTAACCGACATGCTTGATTTCGACTCCAAAGACATTGACGGTACGGACGACGATGCCGGAGAAGAACAGGAACCACCGCCCACAGGGCGCTGGACAGTCACCGCATCATACATATATATATATGGTGGACACACCCAAAGGAGATAATGGCGAGGATCAAAAGGATGCAGCGGAGGATGATCCTCTTGAGAAGCAAACCAAGTGCCGATGCCAGCGGTGCCGCTCTAAATCCCGCCATAGCAAAAACAGCGATACCGGCACAAGAGACATTAGCACTCCGGACGATGCCGAAGATGAAAACAATCCCGCCCAGCCAAGCTTCAAGCAAACTGGACGGGAGGATGGGCAAGCTAGCCCCGACGAACAGGCAATGAATGGAGATTCAGAGGACGACAATTACATGCCCCTCTCCGAAGACGAGGTGAGCCTCGGTGATGAAGAATTTATTGTGCCTGAGGATCCCGTCGAGCAGGAGCGCTTCAAGCGCCGGCTTATTGCCACTGCAAAAAGCCTGAAGAAAAAACAGCAGCAGCTTCAAGCTGATCAAGATCTGCTTACTGACAGGTGGACCAAGGTCCTGGCAGCCAAGTGTTGGGGAACGTAGTAATTTCAAAAAATTTCCTACGCACACGCAAGATCATGGTGATGCATAGCAACGAGAGGGGAGAGTAATGTCTACGTACCCTCGTAGACCGTAAGCGGAAGCGTTATGACAACGCGGTTGATTTAGTCGTACGTCTTCATGATCCGACCGATCCAAGTACCGAACGTACGGCACCTCCGAGTTCAGTACACGTTCATCTCGATGACGATCCCCGGACTCCGATCCAGCAAAGTGTCGGGGATGAGTTCCGTCAGCACGACGGCATGGTGACGATGATGATGTTCTACCGGCGCAGGGCTTCGCCTAAACTCCGCGATGATATGACCGAGGTGGAATATGGTGGAGGGGGGCACCGCACACTGCTAAGGAACGATCACCGCGACGATATGACCGAGGTGGAATAAGGCAAGGTACTCGACCATTTCGAGACTCCTCGTCATGTCCTGGATCACATCCGGGACTCCGAACAACCTTCGGTACATCAAAATATATAAACTCATAATAAAACTGTCATCGTAACGTTAAGCGTGTGGACCCTACGGGTTCGAGAACTATGTAGACATGACCTAGAACTATTCTCGGTCAATAACCAATAGCGGAACCTGGATGCTCATATTGGCTCCTACATATTCTACGAAGATCTTTATCAGTCAAACCGCATAACAACATACGTTGTTCCCTTTGTCATCGGTGTGTTACTTGCCCGAGATTCGATCGTCGGTATCTAATACCTAGTTCAATCTCGTTACGTAATACATCATTCCGTAACTAACTCATTAGCTACATTGCTTGCAAGGCTTATAGTGATGTGCATTACCGAGAGGGCCCAGAGATACCTCTCCGACAATCGGAGTGACAAAACCTAATCTCGAAATACGCCAACCCAACATGTACCTTTGGAGACACCTGTAGTACTCCTTTATAATCACCCAGTTACGTTGTGACGTTTGGTAGCACCCAAAGTTTTCCTCCGGTAAACGGGAGTTGCATAATCTCATAGTTACAGGAACATGTATAAGTCATGAAGAAAGCAATAGCAATATACTAAACGATCAAGTGCTAGTCTAACAGAATGGGTCTTGTCAATCACATCATTATCCTAATGATGTGATCCCATTAATCAAATGACAACACATGTCTATGGTTAGGAAACATAACCATCTTTGATTAATGAGCTAGTCAAGTAGAGGCATACTAGTGACGTTATGTTTGTCTATGTATTCACACATGTATCATGTTTCCGGTTAATACAATTCTAGCATGAATAATAAACATTTATCATGATATGAGGAAATAAACAATAACTTTATTATTGCCTCTAGGGCATATTTCCTTCAGTCTCCCACTTGCACTAGAGTCAATAATCTAGATTACACAGTAATGACTCTAACACCCATGGAGTCTTGGTGCTGATCATGTTTTGCTCGTGGAAGAGGCTTAGTCAACGGGTCTGCAACATTCAGATCCGTATGTATCTTGCAAATATCTTTGTCTCCCACCTGGACTTGATCCCGGATGGAATTGAAGCGTCTCTTGATGTGCTTGGTCCTCTTGTGAAATCTGGATTCCTTTGGCAAGGCAATTGCACCAGTGTTATCACAGAAGATCTTCATTGGTCCCGATGCACTAGGTATGCCACCTAGATCGGAAATGAACTCCTTCATCCAGACTCCTTCATTTGCTGCTTCCGAAGCAGCTATGTACTCCGCTTCACATGTAGATCCCGCCACGACGCTTTGTTTAGAACTGCACCAACTTACAGCTCCACCGTTTAATAGAAACACGTATCCGGTTTGCGATTTAGAATCGTCCGGATCAGTGTCAAAGCTTGCATCGACGTAACCATTTACGACTAGCTCTTTGTCACCTCCATATACGAGAAACATATGCTTAGTCCTTTTTAGGTATTTCAGGATGTTCTTGACCGCTGTTCAGTGATCCACTCCTGGATTACTTTGGTACCTTCCTGCCAAGCTTATTGCTAAGCACACGTCAGGTCTGGTACATAGCATTGCATACATGATAGAGCCTATGGCTGAAGCATAGGGAACATCTTTCATTTTCTCTCTATCTTCTGCTGTGGTTGGGCATTGAGTTTGACTCAACTTCACACCTTGTAGTACGGGCAAGAACCCTTTCTTTGCCTGATCCATTTTGAACTTTTTCAAAAATTTATCAAGGTATGTGCTTTGTGAAAGTCCAATTAAGCGTCTTGATCTATCTCTATAAATCTTGATGCCCAATATATAAGCAGCTTCATCGAGGTCTTTCATAGAAAAACTTTTATTCAAGTATCCCTTTATGCTATCCAGAAATTCTATATCATTTCCAATTAATAATATGTCATACATATAATATCAGAAATGCTATAGATCTCCCACTCACTTTCTTGTAAATACAGGCTTCTCCAAAAGTCTGTATAAAACCATATGCTTTGATCACACTATCAAAGCGTTTATTCCAACTCCGAGATGCTTGCACCAGTCCATAAATGGACCGCTGGAGCTTGCACACTTTGTTAGCACCTTTTGGATCAACAAAACCTTCTGTCTGCATCATATACAACTCTTCTTCCAGAAATCCATTCAAGAATGCAGTTTTGACATCCATTTGCCAAATTTCATAATCATAAAATGCAGCAATTGCTAACATGATTCGGACAGACTTAAGCATCGCTACGGGTGAGAAAGTCTCATCGTAGTCAACCCCTTGAACTTGTCGAAAACCTTTTGCAACAAGTCGAGCTTTATAGACAGTTACATTACCATCAGCGTCGGTCTTCTTCTTAAAAATCCATTTATTCTCAATGGCTTGCCGATCATCGGGCAAGTCAACCAAAGTCCATACTTTGTTCTCATACATGGATCCCATCTCAGATTTCATGGCCTCTAGCCATTTTGTGGAATCTGGGCTCATCATCACTTCCTCATAGTTCGTAGGTTCATCATGGTCAAGTAACATGACTTCCAGAATAGGATTACCGTACCACTCTGGTGCGGATCTTACTCTGGTAGACCTACGAGGTTCAGTAGAAACTTGATCTGAAGTTTCATGATCAATATCATTAGCTTCCTCACTGATTGGTGTAGTTGTCACAGGAACCGGTTCCTGTGATGAACTACTTTCCAATAAGGGAGCAGGTACAGTTACCTCATCAAGTTCTACTTTCCTCCCACTCACTTCTTTCGAGAGAAACTCCTTCTCTAGAAAGGATCCGAATTTTGCAACGAAAATCTTGCCTTCAGATTTGTGATAGAAGGTGTACCCAACAGTCTCTTTTGGGTATCCTATGAAGACACATTTCTCCGATTTGGGTTCGAGCTTATCTGGTTGAAGTTTCTTCACATAATCATCGCAGCCCCAAACTTTAAGAAACGACAACTTTGGTTTCTTGCCAAACCACAGTTCATGAGGCGTCATCTCAACGGATTTTGATGGTGCCCTATTTAACGTGAATGTGGCCGTCTCTAAAGCATAACCCCAAAACGATAGCGGTAAATCAGTAAGAGACATCATAGATCGCACCATATATAGTAAAGTACGATTACGACGTTTGGACACACCATTTAGTTGTGGTGTTCCGGGTGGCGTGTGTTGCGAAACTATTCCGCATTGTTTCAAATGTAAAGCAAACTCGTAACTCAAATACTCTCCTCCACGATCAGATCATGGAAATTTTATTTTCTTGTTACGATGATTTTCCACTTCACTCTGAAATTCTTTGAACTTTTCAAATGTTTCAGACTTGTGTTTCATTAAGTAGATATACCCATATCTGCTCAAATCATCTGTGAATGTGAGAAAATAATGATACCCGCCGCGAGCCTCAACATTCATTGGTCCACAAACATCAATATGTATGATTTCCATCAAATCAGTTGCTCGCTCCATAGTTCCGGAGAACGGCGTTTTGGTAATCTTGCCCATGAGGCACGGTTCGCAAGTACCAAGTGATCCATAATCAGGTGATTCCAAAAGCCCATCAGTATGGAGTTTCTTCATGTGCTTTACACCGATATGACCTAAACGATAGTGCCACAAATAAGTTGCACTATCATTATCAACTCTGTATCTTTTGGTTTCAACACTATGAATATGTGTATCACTACTATCGAGATTCAATAAAAATAGACCACTCTTCAAGGGTGCATGACCATAAAAGATATTACTCATATAAATAGAACAACCATTATTCTCTGACTTAAATGAATAACCGTCTCGCATCAAACAAGATCCAGATATAATGTTCATGCTCAACGCTGGCACCAAATAACAATTATTTAGGTCTAAAACTAATCCCGATGGTAGATGTAGAGGTAGCGTGCCGACCGCGATCACATCGACTTTGGAACCATTTCCCACGCGCATCATCACCTCGTCCTTAGCCAATCTTCACTTAATCCGTAGTCCCTGTTTCGAGTTGCAAATATTAGCAACAGAACCAGTATCAAATACCCAGGTACTACTGCAAGCATTAGTAAGGTACACATCAATAACATGTATATCACATATACCTTTGTTCACTTTGCCATCCTTCTTATCCGCCAAATACTTGGGGCAGTTCCGCTTCCAGTGTCCAGTCTGCTTGCAGTAGAAGCACTCAGTCTCAGGCTTAGGTCCAGACTTGGGTTTCTTCTCTTGAGCAGCAACTTGTTTGCTGCTCTTCTTGAAGTTCCCCTTCTTCTTCCCTTTGCCCTTTTTCTTGAAACTGGTGGTCTTGTTAACCATCAACACTTGATGCTCCTTCTTGATTTCTACCTCCGCGGCTTTTAGCATTGCGAAGAGCTCGGGAATAGTCTTGTCCATCCCTTGCATATTATAGTTCATCAGGAAGCTCTTGTAGCTTGGTGGCAGTGATTGAAGAATTCTGTCAATGACACTATCATCAGGGAGATTAACTCCCAGTTGAATCAAGTGATTATTATACCCAGACATTTTGAGTATGTGTTCACTGACAGAACTATTCTCCTCCATCTTGCAGCTATAGAACTTATTGGAGACTTCATATCTCTCAATCCGGGCATTTGCTTGAAATATTAACTTCAACTCCTGGAACATCTCATATGCTCCATGACGTTCAAAACATCGTTGAAGACCCGGTTCTAAGCCGTAAAGCATGGCACACTGAACTATCGAGTAGTCATCAGCTTTGCTCTGCCAGACGTTCTTAACGTCGTCAGTTGCATTCAGCAGCAGGCCTAGCACCCAGCGGTGCTTCCAGGACGTAATTCTTCTATGCAGCAATGAGGATAATCCTCAGGTTACGGACCCAGTCCGTGAAATTGCTACCATCATCTTTCAACTTTTCTTGCTCAAGGAACGCATTAAAATTCAACGGAACAACAGCACGAGCCATCTATCTACAACAAACATAGACAAGCAAAATACTATCAGGTACTAAGTTCATGATAAATTTAAGTTCAATTAATCATATTACTTAAGAACTCCCACTTAGATAGACATCCCTCTAATCTTCTAAGTGATTACGTGATCCATATCAACTACACCATGTCCGATCGTCACGTGAGATGGAGTAGTTTCAACGGTGAACATCAATATGTTGATCATATCTACTATATGATTCACGCTCGACCTTTCGGTCTCCGTGTTCCGAGGCCATATCTGTTATATGCTAGGCTCGTCAAGTTTAACCTGAGTATTCCGCGTGTGCAACTGTTTTGCACCCGTTGTATTTGAACGTAGAGCCTATCACACCCGATCATCATGTGGTGTCTCAGCACGAAGAACTTTCGCAACGGTGCATACTCAGGGAGAACACTTCTTGATAATTTAGTGAGAGATCATCTTAAAATGCTACCGTTAATCAAAGCAAGATAAGATGCATAAAGGATAAACATCACATGTAATCAATATAAGTGATATGATATGGCCATCATCATCTTGTGCTTGTGATCTCCATCTTCGAAGCACCGTCGTGATCACCATTGTCACCGGTGCGACACCTTGATCTCCATCGTAGCATCATTGTTGTTACGCCATCTATTGCTTCTACGACTATCGCTACCGCTTAGTGATAAAGTAAAGCAATTACAGGGCGTTTGCATTTCATACAATAAAGCGACAACCATATGGCTCCAGCCAGTTGCCGATAACTTCGGTTACAAAACATGATCATCTCATACAATAAAATATAGCATCACGTCTTGACCATATCACATAACAACATGCCCTGCAAAAACAAGTTAGACGTCCTCTACTTTGTTGTTGCAAATTTTACGTGGCTGCTACGGGCTTAGCAAGAACCGTTCTTACCTACGCATCAAAACCACAACGATAGTTCGTCAAGTTAATGATGTTTTAACCTTCGCAAGGACCGGGCGTAGCCACACTCGATTCAGCTAAAGTGAGAGAGACAGACACCCGCCAGTCACCTTTAAGCACGAGTGCTCGTAACGGTGAAACCAGTCTCGCGTAAGCGTACGCGTAATGTCGGTCCGGGCCGCTTCACCTCACAATACCGCTGAGCCAAAGTATGACATGCTGGTAAGTAGTATGACTTGTATCGCCCACAACTCACTTGTGTTCTAATCGTTCATATGACATCTACGCATAAAACCTGGCTCGGATGCCACTGTTGGGGAACGTAGTAATTTCAAAAAATTTCCTACGCACACGCAAGATCATGGTGATGCATAGAAACGAGAGGGGAGAGTAATGTCTATGTACCCTCGTAGACCGTAAGCGGAAGCGTTATGACAACGCGGTTGATGTAGTCGTACGTCTTCACGATCTGACCGATCCAAGTACCGAACGTACGGCACCTCCGAGTTCAGCACACGTTCAGGTCGATGACGATCCCCGAACTCCGATCTAGCAAAGTGTCGGGGATGAGTTCCGTCAGCACGACAGCGTGGGGACGATGATGATGTTCTACCGGCGCAGGGCTTCGCCTAAACTCCGCGACAATATGACCGAGGTGGAATATGGTGGAGGGGGGCACCGCACACGGCTAAGGAACGATCACGTAGATCAACTTGTGTGTTCTAGGGTGCCCCCTGCCCCTGTATATAAAGGAGGGAGGGGAAGGTGCGGCCGGCCCCCAAGGGGTGCGCCTGGAGGAGTACTACTCCCACCGGGAGTAGGACTCCCCGTTCTTGCCTTGGTGGAGAAGCAAAGGGGGGAGGGGAAAGAGGAAAGGGGGGCGCCGCCCCCCTCCTTATCCTATCCGGACTAGGGGGAGAGGGGGCGCGTGGCCTGCCCTGGCCGGCCCTCCTCTTCTCCCTCATGGCCCATCTAGGCCCAATAACCCCTGGGGGGTTCCGGTAACCCCCCGGTACTCTGGAAAAATCCCGGTTTCTCCCGGAACGTTTCCGATATCCAAATATAGGCTTCCAATATATCAATCTTTATGTCTCGACCATTTTGAGACTCCTCGTCATGTCCTGGATCACATCCGGGACTCCGAAAAACCTTCGGTACATCAAAATATGTAAACTCATAATAAAACTGTCATTGTAACGTTAAGCGTGCGGACCCTACGGGTTCGAGAACTATGTAGACATGACCTAGAACTATTCTCGGTCAATAACCAATAGCGGAACCTGGATGCTCATATTGGCTCCTACATATTCTACGAAGATCTTTATCGGTCAAACCGCATAACAACATACGTTGTTCCCTTTGTCATCGGTATGTTACTTGCCCGAGATTCGATCGTCGGTATCTAATACCTAGTCCAATCTCGTTACCGGCAAGTCTCTTTACTCGTTACGTAATACATCATTCCATAACTAACTCATTAGCTACATTGCTTGCAAGGCTTATAGTGATGTGCATTACCGAGAGGGCCCAGAGATACCTCTCCGACAATCGGAGTGACAAAACCTAATCTCGAAATACGCCAACCCAACATGTACCTTTGGAGACACCTGTAGTACTCCTTTATAATTACCCAGTTACGTTGTGACGTTTGGTAGCACTCAAAGTGTTCCTCTGGTAAACGGGAGTTGCATAATGTCATAGTTACAGGAACATGTATAAGTCATGAAGAAAGCAATAGCAATATACTAAATGATCAAGTGCTAGGCTAACGGAATGGGTCATGTCAATCACATCATTCTCCTAATGATGTGATCCCATTAATCAAATGACAACACATGTCTATCGTTAGGAAACATAACCATCTTTGATTAATGAGCTAGTCAAGTAGAGGCATACTAGTGACTATATGTTTGTCTATGTATTCACACGTGTATCATGTTTCCGGTTAATACAATTCTAGCATGAATAATAAACATTTATCATGATATGAGGAAATAAATAATAACTTTATTATTGCCTTTAGGGCATATTTCCTTCACCAAGGAATACGAACTCGAGTGCCAAACCCAAACCTACCCGAGGCGCAGGTTGTTACCTCAATTCGAGGACGAGGCACTAGAGCCTACACTACCAGCGCAGGATGCAGTTGACCGACCACCTCATGGCCGAGACAAAGCGGCATATCAGCCTGAACACCAGCCCGCACACCGTCACCAAACAAATAAAAACACGAAGGCCCGGGGCTACACACATGACCTACGAGACGAATTGAAAAACAAAGCAGGACAGTCAAGATCGATCTACGGATCACGGGGGCGCGCCCCAACACGTGACGATAACCGCCACGCCGGATATACTAAATACAAATCCATCCAGGCCGAATACAGCAGACCAGACTCGTTGGAACTGCATTGCGACATATCCCGGCATAGAGGCGCCGCACACCCCCTATGCTTCATTAATAAAGTTATGGAGCATGAGTTCCCAGAAGGGTTCAAACCCGTGAACATCTAACCATATGATGGAACAACAAACCTCGCGGTATGGACCGAAGATTTCCTTCTCCACATTCACATGGCCCGCGGCGATGATCTGCATGCCATCAAGTACCTCCCACTAAAACTCAAGGGACCGTCTCGGCATTGGCTGAATAGTCTGCCGGCAAACTCCATTGGCAGTTGGGAGAATCTGAAAGACGCATTCCTTGACAACTTCCAGGGCACCTACGTGTGACCACCGGACGCTTATGACTTAAGTCACATAACCCAACAGCACAGAGAGTCAGCCAGGAAATTCTGGACTCAGTTCCTAACTAAAAAGAACCAAATTGTCGACTGTCCGGATGCCGAAGCCCTAGCGGCCTTTAAGCACAACATCTGTGACGAGTGGCTTGCCCGACACCTTGGCCAAGAGAAGCCAAAATCCATGGCAGCCCTTATGACACTCATGACCCGCTTTTGTGTGGGCGAGGACAGCTAGCTAGCTCGTAGCAACATTGTCTCAAGCAAGCCTGGGACTTCTGAACCAAGAGATAACAACAGCAAGCCTAGACGCAGCAAACACAAGCGTCATAATAATGGCGACAAGGCCGAAGACACAACCGTCAATGCCGGATTCAGTGGCTCTACTACCGGTCAAAGGAAGAAACAGTTCAAAAGAAACAGTCCGGGCACGTCCTGTTTGGACCGTATACTCGATGGTCCATGCCAAATTCATGGCACCCCAGGAACAACAGCCAATTATACCAACAGAGAATGTTGGGTCTTCAAACAAGCCGGCAGGTCAGGTGCCGAAAACAAGGAGAAGGGGTCGCAAAGTGATGATGATAACGAGGAGCCCCGGCCACCGAACACAGGAGGGCAAATGGAATTTCCCCCACAAATCAAAACGGTGTACATGATAAATGCCACCCATATTCCCAAGCGGGAGCGGATGTGCACTCTTCGGGATGTCGACGCAACGGAGCCAGTCGCCCCAAAATATAACCTATGGTCGTCCGACCCGATCACCTTTGACCGTACTGATCGTCCGGCCAATACCAGTTAGGGCAATTTAGCCGCACTAGTCCTTGACCCAATAATTGATAGATTCAACCTCACACGAGTCCTTATGGACGAAGGCAGCAGTCTGAACCTGCTATATCAGGACACAGTGCGCAAGATGGGTATCGATCCTTCCATGATCAAACCCACTAAAACCACCTTTGAAGGTGTTATACCGGGTGTGGAGGCCTGTTGTACAGGCTCCATCACTCTGGAGGTAGTCTTTGGACCACCGGATAATTAGCGTACCGAAGAGTTAATCTTTGACATCGTCCCTTTTCGCACTAGCTATCATGCATTGCTCGGACGAACCGCGTTTGCTCGATTCAACACGGTGCCACATTATGCCTACCTTAAGCTCAAGATGCCCGGTCCGCGCGGTGTCATAATAGTTAATGGCAAGGCCGAACGCTCCCTCCGTGCCGAAGAGTGCACCGCTGCCTTAACAGTAGAAGCAAAGAGTGGCATCTTTCAATAGAACCTTGAGTCGATGGCCAAGCTTCCAGACACCGTCAAAGGAGTCTGAACTACTTCGCGACAGGATAGCCAGGCTCGTCAGGAGCTCAATTAAACACTCCGGCAGTAGACGGAGGCAAAGCTAGGATAGGTCACACAATGCATCTTAACCACTCCGTGGCACACCAAAGTTTTTTGCATTTTCTTTGCAGGTCCACTTTTGTGTAGGCCATGACTGGTGACATGGCGACCAGACCCGTGAGGGGACGAATATACCAAGGAGGGAAACAGCTTGAGTGCATAAGGGAATCCTTAGATATTTCCCTCGAAGACCATCCGATTACAACCCGGATCCGCACACAGCCTCCCCCACCCGGTCTCAACAGGTTTCGAAGTCATATTTCTTTTTATCATATTACCTGTACTCGTATGCATCGATGTATTATTCAATTACAACATGTGCCTTTATATGACGCTTATTTGCTGTTGTTTCTTATTGACACTCTTTGTAAAATGGCATTCGTACACTATGATATGCCTTAATATGCCAGGGGCCTCGTTGTACCCATAATACGACAATAAAGTCCGAACACCTTCACGGTTGTTCGGCACCCCGAACTTATAGCATTATATGCATCGGCTCCGAATCATGTCTTGGGTCAATAGTTGGGTTGCCCGGCTCCTGTGCTTTCTACCCTACGTTCCGCTATATTGGCTAGGGTAGTAAAGGGAGAACTATTGCGATTGCGTCCCGGTTCTTCCGGACGAGCGCCTCAGTAGAGAAAGCCGAAAACTGACTGTCATGGTACGGCGAGAGCTGGTCAGCTGTTTGAGAGGTTACAAAATCTTTAAGGATTTCTTACGCACTATGCGATGACTAATGCAGCGTGCGATGGATCGGCTTTCTCTTCCGATCAGGTGCTTATAGAGCCCCTAGTGCGGTCTTCCGAACACCAGGGGCTGTGCCTACCTTTCTTTTGTCAAACTCCTATGGCTAAGTGAGGGCGATAAAGCCTTATAGTCCGATTGCCCAGTTCGTTGCGCTGAACGCCTCCTTCAAGGACCCAAAACTTGGGTAAAGAGTGCTCAAGTTTATCCCGAACACCCCCATATTTTCTACGTGGGGGCAGAAGCCGACGACTGGCCAACTCTCAGGATTAATATATAAAACAGCCGCATAGGAGGTAAAATTTCCAAATAACAAGCATTATATCATTTAAATGACCTTGTTCAACACTACATGGGATAGCATGAATGTATTCAGGGTAATATAATATCCTTGGCACATTGCTCCGCTACAAGGCGGGATCCTTTCAGGACACTATCATAATATAACTCGGGCTTGCAGTGCTCCTTCCCCTCCGGCGGTCCTTCGGTCATCAGCTTTTCAACATCCATCTTCGCCCAGTGCACCTTCGCGCGGGTGAAGGCCATTCGCGCACCCTCCATACAGACCGACCGCTTGATGACTTCAAGTCGAGGGCAGGCACTCACAAGCCGCTTCACGAGCCCGAAGTAGCTGCTAGGAATCGGCTCGGCAGGCCATAGCCAGATAATTAAATCCTTCATGGCTAGTTCGGCCGCCTTATGCAGTTCGATCAACTGCTTCAGTTGATTGGCAAAGGGCACTGGATACTCTGGCGCCAGATACTGCAACCAGAAGAGCTTCTCCGCAATGCTCCTTTCTTTGGCTCGGTAGAATTGTGCGGCATCAGATACGCTGCGTGGCAGCTCTGCAAATACCACTGGAGAAATCCGAATTCAGATTAGTAACGTGATTTTCTCCCTTCAAATATTTGCTTTGCATAGAAAAAAGCCTTACCCGCCGCGATCTTCCTCGCCTCCTGGATTTCCTGCAGGGCGCCTTGGGCTTCCCCTCGGGCATCGCGTGTGGCTTGATGAGCCTTGGTGAGTAAGGATTCTTTCTCTGTTAAACTCTTCCCCAAGGTCTCGCATTTCTTCATGGCCTCTTGGAGCTCTTGCTCAGCTTCAATAACCCTAGCCTCGTGCTCTTCGTGAAGAGTCTGCTCTACGGCTTCCTTCTTCTCGGCCTCGGTCACAGCCTTCTTAAGAGCCTCGACTTCGGCCGTCGCCCCTAGAGCACATCATAAAAATATTTTCATCATACTCAGTTATTCATTCGTGCTGAACGTGAACAAGGTTTATTGCATACCTTGGTTATCCTCCAACTGCTTTTTTAATTGGCCAAGTTCTTCTTCAGCCCACTCCAGACTCTGCTTCAGTCCGGAGACTTCCGCAGTATGAGAGGTGGCAGTCGCTACAGACGCCTACTTATAAAAAAAGAGGGAGAGGTGCCATAAGGTGAGTTTCCTGCGAACATGTATTTGATCCTCTGTCCGGTTCTTTCTTTTGAACACCAAACAATGTATCAGGGGCTACTACCTATACTATAACACTCTTTGAAACCTCACAACATACCTCAAAGCCCGTTATAAGGCTGAGGCAAGCTTCATTCAGCCCGCTCTCAGCAGACTGAATCTTCTCAATCACCGCATCCATAAGGGCACGGTGTTCTTCAATGATGGAGACGCTCCTCAGTGCCGCTGATAAGGTATCCGACACCTCTGGTTGGGCAGAGGTTACCGGTGGAACAGGCGCACCCCCTCCTGTCGAGGGAGGCTGCCTGCCTAATTCTGGAGCCGTATCGGTCTCCAGAATTGTGTCCGGCTAGGGGTCGAATTCGAGATAGCCCCCGCCGTTGGTGTCCATGGGAGACTTTTCTCCCGTGTGTCCGGCCACCAAAGTTTGACCCCCTGGCGCCGCCTTGACGGTCTTTTCACCCCCTCCTTGGCCTGGGTCCCTCTGGGATGATGCCTCGGTGTCGTTCATGTGTTTTGGGCAGGGGGCCTTCGGGGGTGTTCCACTGTCCATAGCATCCGAGCCCAGTAAATCCTCCAATGAGGATTGTTCGGCACGGGACCTCGCCGGACTGCAAAAAAAGAGTGGCTCAATGATTAAACAACATACAATAGTGAGTTTGGATGCGCAAACATGTCCAGATTTTATATACTCACAATTTCACCAGGGGCTAGACCCTGGGATCCCACTCCGGGCTGCTGTCGGTAGCGGTGGCGGATTCCTCCGGAAGGGGAGTTTTTCCCTTCTTAGGTGACTCAACTTCCAAGTGTGTGGAGGCAGTCCTTTCCTTTCTTGCCCTTGCTGGGGTGGATTGGTTTTCCTCCTCTTCCTCGTCCTCCTTGGAGGAAAGCGGGCCTCGGAGTCTTCGGATATGGTGTCCAAAGTGCCTCGGAGACGACGGCCGCCCCTGGTCTCTTTAACCTCTTTCTCGGTTTTCTTCTTCGGCGCCTTGTAAGGCGCCGGGACCAGCATCTTCGTCAGAAGTGGGCCGGTTGGTTCTTCTGGCAGCGGGTCTGGGCAGTAGATCCGCCCTGCCTTCTTCGTCCAGCCCTAGGAGAGTTGTGGAAAAATACATTGAGCGTTTCCCTTGGATTATACAGATAAACATGTGACTTGCCAACATACAGAGACTTACCGAACTCGCAGGTCGGGACTGTTGATACCCGCGGTCCTCGGCTGAGTCTGGCCATGATTTTCCGGACTTAAAAAGGACTTTCTGGATGTGTTCGTGCGATGAGTCGAAGAACCCTAGTAGGGTCTGGTGCTTGTCCGGGTCGTACTACCATAAATGGCAAGCCCTGTGTTGGCAAGGGAGAATCCGGCGAACTAGCATCACCTGGACTACATTGACAAGTTTGATATTCTTGTCTTCCATACCCTTGACGTGCGTCTGGAGCACCGACAACTCGTCGGGCAAAGACCAGTTCAGGCCCTTCTTGGGCCAGGACGTAAGCCGCAGTGGAGCCCCGGATCGGAATTCAGGAGCTGCGGCCCATTTTGTACCGCGTGGCTCAGTGACATAGAACCACTATTGTTGCCACCCTTTGACAGAATCATTGAAGGTACCTGATGGCCATGTGACGTTGGACATCTTGCTCACCATGGCTCCTCCGCACTCAACGTGCTCGCCGCTCACTACCTTGGGCTTCACGTTGAAAATCTTCAGCCATAAGCCGAAGTGTGGCGAGATGCGGAGAAATGCCTCACACATGATGATGAATGTCGAGATGTTGAGGAAGGAATTGGGGGATAGATCATGAAAATCGATCCCGTAGTAATACATAATGCCGTGAACGAATGGGTGGAGGGGAAACCCTAGCCCACGGACAAAGTGAGAGAGGAATACAACCCTCTCGCGGGGTTCCGTAGTAGGGACGATCTGTCCCGCCGTAGGGAGATGATGGCTGATTTTCTTGGCCAGATACCCAGCCTCCCGAAGTTTCTTGATATCCTTCTCCCGGATGGTAGAGGACATCCACTTGCCTCCTACTCCAGATCCGGACATTTTCGGAGGGCCTTGGTGGGCGGAGAAGGCGAACGCTTGGGCGCTGGAGCTCGAGCGAGAGAGAATGGATGAGCAGAGGAAGAAGAAGGCTTGGGTGAAAAAGGGGAATCCTTATCTCTTTATAAAGGCGGTAGAAACCATGCGCCTCCCCACTCGCCCTGGAAACTCGCTTATCCCCCAAGCGCCATGATTAATGGCGCGGTTGGGTTACCCACACCCGTATTGATGAGAATCTCGTGATAAGGGGACACGATCTCTGCTTCAACAAGACGTGCCAATAAAACCGCCTCGCAAGATGTGCAGTAGAAGATTGAGAAAAATGGTTCGTATAATGACCGGGCCGCGGCGTGATGTCACGCTACAGGAAAATTGTCAGTAGATTAGACTTGTGGAATATTGTGCTCTCTACGGTGGTATGTGGAATTTGTTTTGGAGAGCCGGACACGATTCTTGTGTTCAAGATCTTGTTTGGAGTATACGGAGAAGGAACCCGCCTTGCAATGCCAAAGACAATCTGCGCGCCGGACTCATCGTCATTGAAGCCTGGTTCAGGGGATATAGCGGGAGTCCTGGATTAGGGGGTCCTCGGACAGCCGGACTATATACTTATGCCAGACTGTTGGACTATGAAGATACAAGATTGAAGACTTCATCCCATGTCCGGGTGGGACTCTCCTTTGCGTGGAAGGCAAGCTTTGCAATTCGGATATGTAGATTTCCTTCTCTGTAACCGACTCTGTGTAACCCTAGCCCCCCTCCGGTGTCTATATAAGCTGGGGGGTTTAGTCCATAGGACAACAACAATCAGTATCATAGGCTAGCTTCTAGGGTTAGCCTCTACGATCTCGTGGTAGATCAACTCTTGTAATACTCATATCATCAAGATCAATCAAGCAGGAAGTAGGGTATTACCTCCATAGAGAGGGCCCAAACCTGGGTAAACATTGTGTCCCCCGCCTCCTGTTACTATTAGCCTTAGACACATAGTTTGGGACCCCCTACCCGAGATCCGCCGGTTTTGACACCGACAATCATTTCCACAAATAATTTGTACATGGTAGGTTACATTTGCATTTTGAGTTGTATGATGTGTAAACATGATACGGGGTCATCTTCGAGTAGCATACTCGCACATGCCTCATGTATAGTGTGCGGATAGAAAAAAGATGTAACATATGGCAACATAATAGCACATGCATACAATGGAGATGGTAGCATATGTCGGTGCTCAGGTGGCCGGTGTGCGGCATTGTAGCAGTATTAATGGGGTTGAGTGCTTGTAGTCATGCCTTGGAGTTTAGTCGATGTTTGATGAATCTTGTTAACACATCTCGAGGATTGGTCCTTGTATGGTTGACTATGTGCTTCTCTCGTGGAAATTGTTGGATTCCCCGAAGAGGAAAGGTGATGTAGCACGACAGCAGATAGTATTTCCCTCAGTTAAGGACCAAGGTTTATTGAACTAGTAGGATGCACCAAGCTAACAATGTTGGCAGCACCTGCACACAAACAAATAAAATTGCTTGCACCCAACAGGAGGAAGGAGGTTGTCAATCTCCTCGTTCTTGCTAGTTACAAGATTAAAAGCAAATATATAGTGATAGGGAAAACAACAAAAATGTAAAGGAGCAAATTGTAGGAGGTTTTGTATTGATCGAAAATAAACACGGGGGGTATAGGTTCACTAGTGGCATCTCTCTTGAAAGCATGTAGTGGCATGGTAGGCAAAAACTGTTGAGAAATTGATAGAATAGCGCAAATTGTAACTATAATCATTCATGGCATAATCTCACATAGGCATTACATCTGTGATAAGTAGATCATAATCCAACTTCATCTACTACTATTACTCCACCCCAAGACCACTATTCAACATGCATATCAAAGTATTAAATTCACAAGAAATGGAGTAACACAATAAGCAAGATGACATAATGTATACAGAAGAAACCTAGCAATAAGATTAACCCCCATCATTTTATCCTTACTTGCAACAACACAATATGTGCCTTTGTCCTTTCTGTCACTAGACAAGATCACCACAAGATTGAACACACTACGAAGCACCTCCCATGTTGAAGATAAATCAATCAAACTTGGGCAAAGTAGACGAATACATCAGAAAGAAATAAAAATCTATAGAATTAGGTAGCACAGAATCTTCAAAAGATTCATATAAATTCAACAAACAATGTGATCGTAAATCCACAATTCATCATATCCCAACAAACGAACCACAAGAATTACATCAGATGGATCTCCAAAGTGATCATTGTATTGAAGATTAAGAGAGGGAGAGAGAGAGAGAGAGAGAGAGAGAGAGAGAGAGAGAGAGAGCTACTACTATGGACCCATAGGTCCGCAAAAAACTACTCACACATCATCATGGAGGTAGCAAGGTTGATGAAGATGGCCTCCCAATGATTCCTCACTCTAGCAGACTGTCAGAACAGGGCTCTAGATGGGATCGTTAGGAACAAAGGCTTGCCACGGCGATAAAATTGTTTAGGGTCTCGCTCCAAGATTTCAGAATATTTGCATATTTATAGGCCAAAAATGAGAGAAAACGGAGCACCAGGGGCTCACAAGCCTACCCGAGGGAGTCCTGGATTAGGGGGTCCTCGGACAGCCGGACTATATACTTTGGCCGGACTGTTGGACTATGAAGATACAAGATTGAAGACTTCGTCCCGTGTCCGGGTGGGACTCTCCTTTGCGTGGAAGGCAAGCTTGGCAATTCAGATATGTAGATCTCCTTCTCTATAACCGACTCTATGTAACCCTAGCCCCCTCCGGTGTCTATATAAACCGGAAGGTTTAGTCCGTAGGACAACAACAATCATAATCATAGGCTAGCTCCTAGGGTTTAGCCTCTACGATCTCGTGGTAGATCAACTCTTGTAATACTCATATCATCAAGATCAATCAAGCAGGAAGTAGAGTATTACCTCCATCGAGAGGGCCGAACCTGGGTAAACATCGTGGCCCCCGCCTCCTGTTACCATTAGCCTTAGACGCACAGTTCGGGACCCCCTACCCAAGATCCGCTGGTTTTGACACCGACATTGGTGCTTTCGTTGAGAGTTCCACTGTGCCGTCATGGTAAGGCTTGATGGCTCGCCTCGTTGTCAAGGACAACATCACCTCTAGGGGAGCCGTGGCTGTAGGCCAAACTCTTCGACTGGGCGGCTTCTTCATGACCGCCCGTTCAGCCGCCACGTTGACGATGACTTCTCAGGTCATCAAAACAGCCTCCACCTCAGGTCGGAACTCACCGAACAGATGGATCCAATGGAGCTCTCCTCCCTGAACGAGCTCTTGGATCGCATCGCCGCTTTGGGAGTCGCTATGGACTACGATTGGATCGGGCTTAAACCCGACCAAAGGGAGATTAACTCTCCGCCGATCACCCATCAGATAGTGGTGGTGGAGGAGCAATGCAGCGATTCTTCCTCTATTTTGAGGATGAACTATGTCCGGATTTCCGAGCTCTCCGAGCCGGATACCCGTCTACGGGAGTACATGGCCCAAGCTCCAAACCTAGAATCGAACAGCGGGTCAGAAAAATTTGGCAACACCCCTAAGCCCGAGCTGCCAAGATCGGAAGCTCCCTTGCCCCCGGGTCTCAGATAGGTCAGGGTTTGGACTTAAATCTACCCACCCACCCAGATACAAGTGATCTTTCCCAAATTATACAAGAGCCCCAAGAGACAGTACATCACTTTTGGGCTAGATTCCTCCTTGTAATGAGCAAGGTCAAGGATGCAATTTCATTCTTTTGCAAAAACTACACGGACAAGGGAATCCTCAACGCCATAAGTCGCCGTGACATAGCACACTTCACCGACTTGGCGGCCATAGTATAGAAGTACTGTGCGATGGAAAGCGCCTGGAAAACACAAACAAAATTCTGGGATCCTCCGGCTCTCAATAAACCCCTCGTCCGAACTAAAAGGGTGCACTCTCACAAGTCACCTGATCCAATTACAAAGAAACCAAAGCCCACTACAGGGCGGAACTGTATTGGAGGAATGGCTTAATGGGACATGCAAAATTCACAGTACACCGGATACCATACCAACACACAGCCTTAGAGCATGTTGGATACTCCGGCAGGTGGCCAAGAGCGGCGAGAATCTCCTCATCAACAACACCGCAGAGCACCATCCCACGGAAAATAAAAATACAGTACTGACAGTCTTTGAGATTTCCGCCTCAAATAATAGGCGCAAGCGAGCACTCCGCAGCCTCGCCGAAGTCTACCACGTCGCAACAATAAATCTATGGAACGATGATAACCCACAAGTGTAGGGGATCGCAACAGCTTTCGAGGGTAAATTATTCAACCCAAATTTATTGATTCGACATAAGGGGAGCCAAAGAATATTCTTGAGTATTAGCAGTTGAGTTGTCAATTCAACCACACCTGGATAACTTAGTATATGCAGCAAACACTACATGAATCAGCTACTTTGTCGTCTGCCACGGCAGACCGCAAAGGCATGAACGGCGGACGGCAAACGTGGACGGCAAAGTAAGATCCGACAAACAGCTACTTTGCCGTCTGCTTTAAGCGGCTAACGGCAAAGGGTCCTTTGCCATCAGCAGCAGACGACAAAGAAAGCAGACGGCAAAAATTTGTCTGTTAGTCCGTTAGGTGGCTAACGGCAGCCCTTTGCCGTCCGCCGTATGATGTCAGCTAGATGTCACCACTCTTTGCCGTCTGCCACTGTAGGCAAACTGGCCAAATGGGTCCGCTCCCAGGAAGCACAGTTGGCTGCCACATGTCATGTTTGCCGTCTGCGGCGGACGCCAAAGAGGTCGTTGCCGTCGGTGGCAGACGACAAAGAGCCTGTATATTGGCTCTTTTTTTGTTTTTTTTGAATCCAACAATTTTCACAGCAAATATATATGACATATATAGCTATATTTCATAGGGCTATTTAACAACAAACATATCACATATATATCTAGCACATAATTAAGTTTCATCCATTCATACATAAGCAAGTTCCATCCATACACATTGTTCCATCCATATACATATTATAATGCAAAGTTTGATCAAGATAGCAAGTTCCATCATAGCAAGCTAGATACAATGCAAAGTTTCATCAAAGAAAAAACAAGCACTCCATCATAGCAAGCTAGCTTTCATGAAGTGAATGAAATCTGCAAAATGGCAAATAAGAAAGTTAGAAATAGGTGACTAGAAGAAGAAGAGTAGAACAAGAAGTATATGTCATTTATGAGCTAACTTAGGTGAAATGGATCATATATGAGCTAACTAAGTTGAAATGGGTCGTTTATGAGCTAACTAAGGTGAAATGGATCATATATGAGCTAACTAAGTTGAAATGGGTCGTTTATGAGCTAACTAAGGTGAAATGGTATCGGCGGAGCGGTCTGACCGGACTTCTCGCACACAGACTGCACATTTGGTTTTGACGACTCAATCATACTAGTTAGTAATGAGACAAACACTACATGAATGTTTTGGCTAATGTGTAGAAAAAACTTACCACAAGGAGCTCGTACATGGCCCTTGCTTGCATGTCATTCTGTGCCCTCTCCTCCTCCAACATCTTTGTCGTCCTCTCCTCCAACTCCCGCTGCCTCTCCGCCGCCTCTGCCAGAAGTTTCTCCGTTCTATCTCTCTCACTTTGTATAGCAGCCAGCAACACCACTCCTCGTTACCATTTGTAATCATTGATGGAAGCGCACACAATGTAATGGAGAAAGATAACTGAGTATGTATAACTAACTGAGGGAGTCCTGGACTAGGGGGTGTCCGGATAGCCAAACTATCATCATTGGCCGGACTCAAGGACTATGAAGATATAAGATTGAAGACTTCATCCCGTGTCCGGATGGGACTTTCCTTAGCGTGGAAGGCAAGCTTGGCGATACGGATATGTAGATCTCCTACCATTGTAACCGACTCTGTGTAACCCTAGCCCTCTCCGGTGTCTATATAAACCAGATGGCTTTAGTCCATAGGACGAACAACAATCATACCATAGGCTAGCTTCTAGGGTTTAGCCTCCTTGATCTTGTGGTAGATCTACTCTTGTAATACCCACATCATCAATATCAATCAAGCAGGACGTAGGGTTTTACCTCCATCAAGAGGGCCCGAACCTGGGTAAAACATCGTGTCCCTTGTCTCCTGTTACCATCCGCCTAGACGCACAGTTCGGGACCCCCGACCCAAGATCCGCCGGTTTTGACACCGACATTGGTGCTTTCATTGAGAGTTCCTCTGTGTCGTCACCGATAGGCTCGATGGCTTCTTCGATCATCAACAATGACGAAGTCCAGGGTGAGACTTTTCTCCCCGGACAGATCTTCGTATTCGGCGGCTTTGCACTGCGGGCCGATTTGCTTGGCCATCTGGAGCAGATCGAAAGCTACGCCCTTGGCCGTCAGGTCAGATTTGGAAGTTTGAACTTCACGGCTGAGATCCGCGGAGACTTGATCTTCGATGGATTCGAGCCACAGCCGAGCGCGCCGCATTGTCACGATGGGCATGATTTAGCTCTGCAGCCGGACAGTGCCCTGGAGGCCGCACACGAGCCCGCTCTGACCCTCGATTAGAAGCCGGCTGCGCAGATCGAGGACGGGTGGCTAGACACCGCCTCGGGGGCTGCAACCTCTATGGCGATGGAGCCGAATACTGGCCTTGTCCCTTGTGAAGCTCGTGACTCCGAGGTGCCGGACTCCTCGCCGGACTCCGTGCCTCCCGCGACCCCTCCAATCGAATCCGATTGGGCGCCGATCATGGAGTTCACCATTGCGGACATCTTTCAACACACACCTTTCGGTGACATCTTGAGTTTGCTAAAGTATCTCTCGTTATCGGGAGAGCCCTGGCCGGACTGCGGTCAGGATGGTTGGGATGCGGACGACGAAGAAATTCAAAGCCCACCCACCACCCACTTAGTAGCCACTGTCGACGATCTAACCGACATGCTAGACTTCGACTCCGAAGACATCGACGGTATGGACGACGATGCCGGAGACGACCAAGAACCAGCGCCTACTGGGCACTGGAAAGCCACCTCATCATATGACATATACATGGTGGATATCCCAAAGGATGGGAATGGCGAAGGAACAACGGAGGATGACCCCTCCAAGAAACAGCCCAAGCGCCGGCGTCAGCGGCGCCGCTCTAAATCCCGCCACAGCAAGAATGGAGATTCCGGCACCGGAGATAATAATACCCCAGACAGTGCCGAAGACAACCCCCTCCAGCAAGATTTAGCACATGAGGACGGAGAAGCCAGCCCTCATGAGAGAGCGGTAGACGAAGAGGTAGAGGATGATAATTACATGCCTCCCTTCGGAGACGAGGCAAGCCTCGACAACGACGAATTTGTCGTGCCTGAGGATCCCGTCGAACAGGAGCGTTTTAAACGCAGGCTTATGGCCATGGCAAACAGCCTCCAGAAAAAGCAGCAACAACTTAGAGCTGATCAAGATCTGCTAGCCGACAGATGGACTGAAGTCCTTGCGGCCGAAGAGCATGAGCTCGAACGCCCCTCCAAAAGCTACCCCAAACGCAAGCTGCTCCCCTGATTAGGGGAGGAGGCATATAAACCTGCATCACCAGCGCACAATACGGCTGACCGACCACCCCGTGGCCGCAACAGAGAGGCCTCTAGGCCCCCCACTAGAACTGTACCCCGGCATCGCTCGAAAAGCACAAGGCCATAGGGGAACGCTCTGAACTTGCGAGATATATTGTAGGATAAGGCAAGACAACCAAGATCGATCTACGGATCGCGTGGGCGCCCCATGATACGTGACGACAACCGTCACGCCGGACACAGCAAGTCCGGCTGGGCCGAACACAGTAGACAAAGCTCTTTTGAGCTTCGTCATGATATAGCCCAATACAGAGGCGCCGCACACCCACTATGCTTCACAAATGAAGTAATGGATCATCAAATCCCCGAAGGGTTTAAACCCGTGAATATCAAATCTTATGATGGCACAACAGATCCCGCGGTTTGGATCGAAGACTATCTCCTTCATATCCTCATGGCCCGCGGTGATGATCTTCACGCCATCAAATACCTCCCACTCAAGCTTAAAGGACCAGTTCGGCATTGGCTCAACAGCTTGCCAGCAGAATCAATTGGGTGTTGGGAGGACCTGGAAGCCGCATTCCTTGATAACTTCCAGGGCACGTATGTGCGACCACCAGACGCTGACGACCTAAGCCATATAATTCAGCAGCCACACGAATCGGCCAGACAATTCTAGACACGGTTGTTAACTAAGAAAAATCAAATCGTCGACTGTCTTGATGCGGAGGCCCTCGCGGCCTTCAAACATAACATCCGTGACGAGTGGCTTGCCCAGCACCTGGGACAGGAAAAGCCGAAATCCATGGCAGCCCTCACACCACTCATGACCCGCTTCTGCGCGGGAGAGGACAGCTGGCTAGCCCGCAGCAATAACCTCAGCAAAAATTCTGGCAGTCCGGATATCAAGGACCGCAATGGTAGGTCGCGTCGCAACAAGAACAAACGCCGCATTAACAGCGACAATAATGAGGATACGGCAGTCAATGCCGGATTCAGAGGCTCTAAACCCGGTCAGCGGAAAAAGCCATTCAAAAGAACTACTCTGAGTCCGTCCAATTTGGACCGAATACTCGATCGCTCGTGCCAGATACACGACACCCCCGAAAAGCCAGCTAACCAGACCAACAGGGACTATTGGGTATTCAAGCAGGCAGGCAAGCTAATTGCCGAAAACAACGACAAGGGGCTGCATAGCGATGACGAGGAAGAGACCCGACCGCCGAACAATAGAGGACAGAAGGGTTTCCCCCCACAAGTGCGGACGGTGAACATGATATACGCAACCCACATACCCAAAAGGGAGCGGAAGCGTGCACTCAGGGATGTATACGCAATGGAGCCAGTCGCCCCGAAGTTCAACCCATGGTCCTCCTGCCCGATCACTTTTGATCGAAGGGACCACCCCACCAGCATCCGCCACAGCGGATTCACCGCATTGGTTATAGACCCAATCGTCGATGGATTTCACCTCACCAGAGCCCTGATGGACGGCGGCAGCAGCCTGAACCTGCTTTATCAGGATACAGTGTGCAAAATGGGCATAGACTCCTCAAGGATTAAACCCACAAAGACGACCTTTAAAGGCGTCATACCAGGTGTAGAGGCCAATTGTACAGGCTCAGTTGCACTGGAAAGTGGTCTTCGGATCCCTGGATAACTTCCGAAGCGAGGAGTTAATCTTCGACATAGTTCCGTTCCGCAGCGGCTTTCATGCTCTGCTCGGACGTACCACATTTGCAAAGTTCAACGCGGTGCTGCACTACGCATACCTCAAGCTCAAGATGCCAGGCCCTCGAGGAGTCATCACGGTCAATAGAAACACTGAACGCTCTCTCCGAACGGAGGAACATACAGCGGCTCTCGCGGCAGAAGTACAGTGCAGCCTCTTAAGGCAATTCTCGAGTCCGGCCGTTAAGCGACCGGACACGGCTAAACGCGCCCGGAGTAACCTACAACAAGACCACCTGGCACATTCCGAGCACGCGTAGCAATGCGACCCCAACCCCAGCCCCTGCACAATTGCAAGACTGGTCCTTCGCGTACATCATTACACTCTGGAGATACCATGGGCATAGGGGGAGGGGCACGACCACGATAGGCCCAGAATGCGGCTTAACCACACCAGGGGCTCTCAAGTGTGTTGTTCTTTTTTTCTCTTTTTCTTTTCTTTTACCCACAGGACTCCGTTCATCAGAGGCCCTGTCTGGCAGTAGACCTGCCGAACTCACGATGCAACAGCCAGGGAAGGAGAAAGGCTACGACGAATATACAGGTGGTCTCCATTACGAGCATTAAATCTGTTTTATACAGTATTCCGCAGCCTACCCCTGGAGGGGGGCATGTTTAATAGTCCCATCCCTTGCTTACCGCACTATTTGTATCGTTCTGCATTCACGGCAGTATTTCTTGAATAAACAATGCAACACCTTTTTGCTTATAATTGCATTTATTTCTTATACATATGTTCATTTATGACATGTTGCATCCGTACACTTTGGTACGGCTAAATACACCAGGGGCTTATGTTTCCCACATCATGGTGTGATAAGTCCGAACACTTTCACAAGTGCGACACCCCGAACTTATAGCATTATATGCATCGGCTCCGAATGATGTATTGGGTCAATAGTTGGGTTTGCCTGGCTCCCATGTTTTGGTACCTTACGTTCCGTTGTATTGGCTAAGGTAGCACTGGGAGAACCACTGCGATTGCGCCCCAGTTGAGCTGGGCAAGCGCCTCAGTGGAGAAAGCTAAAACTGACCGTCATGATGAGGCAAGAGCCGGTCGCTGTTCGAGAGGTTTTTTTCGAGTCCCTAAAGACTTATGCCGCTTAGAGCGAGGAACTGGCTTTGTCCGGCCCAGCCGTGGATAGCACCCCAAATTCGGCCTTCCGAACACTAGGGGCTTCGCCGAAATTTAAAATTATAGAATTAGATGGCTAAGTGAGAGTGTTCAAGCATTATAAGTCCGGTTGCCTCGTTCGTTGTGTTGAGCGCCTCCCTAGATGGACCCAAAAATGGGAACAAGAGTGCTCAAATTTATCCCGAACACCCCAGCACTCGTGGCATGGGGGCTGAAGCCGACGACTTGCCATCTCTCAGATTTGATAAACGGCCGCACAGAAGGTAATATTTTAAATTAACAAGCGTTGCTTAGCGCATATGAACAAAGTTTTCAGCGCACAGGATAACAAAATGCGAGTCTACTCAAATATTACATCTTTGGAGCACTCACCCGCAATAATGCGGGCACCCTTCAGGACACTCTTATAATACATCTCGGGCGTGCGATACTCCTTGCCCGGCGGTGGCGCGTCCGTCACAAGCTTCTCAGCATCCATCTTGCCCCATTGCACCTTTGCGCGGGCAAGGGCCCGACGGGCACCTTCAATACAGGCGGAGTGCTTGATGACTTCAACCCATGGACACGCATCCACCAGCCGCCGCACCAGGCCGAAGTAGCTCCCAGGCATGGCCTCCTTGGGCCACAGCCGAACTATGAGGCCCTTCATGGCCTGTTCGGCCACCTTGTGGAGCTTGACCAGCTGCTTCAGCTGGTCGCTAAGGGGCACCGGATGTCCGGCCTCAGCATACTGAGACCAGAAGACCTTCTCCGTCGAGCTCCCCTCCTCGGCCCTATAGAAAGCGGCAGCATCGGACACGCTGCGGGGCAGATCTGCGAACGCTCCTGGAGAGCTCCGAATTCGGGTAAGTGATAGGTAATTCACACTCACATGCTTGCTTTGCATGAAAAATGCCTTACCCGCCACTATTTTCTTCAACGCCTCGATTTCCTGGAGGGCCTTGTAGGCTTCGGCCTTAGCGGCTTTGGCACTCTCAAGAGCCGATGCAAGCTCGGACTCTCGAGTCTTCGAGTCGCGCTCCAAACTCTCATGTTTTTCCATGAGAGCCTGGAGCTCTTGCTGTACCTCCGCCACCCGCGCCTCCTGCTTCTCTCGCTCGGTGCGCTCCGCGGCCACATTACGTTCGGCCGCGGACACCGCCTCCTTCAGGGTCGCCAGCTCATTCGTGGCCCCTGCAATACCCACGTTATCCTTGTCATTCTTCTTGCAACCAAATCCTTTTCTGTAAGGTACAATTTTAATAAGGTGTTACTCACCTTACTTCTCCTCGAGCTGCTTCTTGGCACGGCCGAGCTCGTTCTCGGACCGCTCGAGGCTTTGCTTCAAAGTATTGACCTTCGCAGTCAGTGCGGCAGAGGTCAGCAGCACAGCCTGCAATCCCATATTGACATATTTTTTATGACTCCTGCGTATATCTTTTTAGATCCTCAGTCCGGCTTTTCTCTCCGAACACCGAACCGAGCATCAGGGGCTACGTCTATGCGGTACTATTTTACATATATCAATTCTTACCTCAAAGCCTGTTAGAAGGCTGCTGCAGGCTTTGGTCAGCCCGCTCTTGGTGAGCTGAACCTTCTGAATCACCGCACTCATGACGGTGCAGAGTTCCTCTTCGATGGAAGCGCTGTTGAGCGCCTCTAGCAAGCTATCCGGCGCCTCCGGTTGGACGGAGGCTGCCGGTGTCACGGTCTTGCCCTTCTTACGAAGGGGCCGCCCGCCGGACTCCGGAGCCACTACAGGTTCCGGTGCGGAGCCCGGTGCAAAGTCCGGGAGGTTGCCTTGCGGCACCTCCGGGGCCTCCTCCTCCTGGCGGGTCCCTTCCCAGGATCCCACCTCGGCATCATCCGCATCACGGGGGGTGGAGGCGGTCGGAAGGGAATCCATATCCGACGCACCCAAGGACCCGCTCGACGAAGCGGGAAGTTCATCCCTGGGCGGACTGCAGGGTTGTATGCGGCATTATAAAGACACCATGTGGCGAAAAGAAAAACCATGAAGTTATTCGGGAGTCCGGATACTTACGATCTCGCCAGGGGCTTGGCCCTTGAAGGCCAGTCCTCGTCGTCGTCGCCGGCGTTGGCAGAGCAGTCCGGGGGAAGAGTCCTTCCCTTCTTGGACCCTTCGGGCTCCCTCGTTGGGGAGGCCTTCCTTTTATTCCCTCCCCCCGCTGGGGGAGAGGCCTCTTTCTTCTCCTCCTCGCCTTCATGGAAGGAGTCCGCCTCGGAGTCACCGGACGATAAGTCCGATGACACCTGAAAACGGGAACTTTTTAGAGTGCCCATGGCCTTCTTCTTGGCCTTCTTCTTGGCCTTCTTCTCCGGCACCACGTGGGGTGCCGGAACAAGCAGCCCCGTTAAGCGGGCGTCCGCTGGGTCTTCTGGCAAAGGGGCCGGACAGTTAGTCCGCTCGGCCTTCTTCAGCCAGTCCTGTCAAAGGAGAGGGAGTTTAGATCCCGCATAGAGTCAAACTATGGAAAACAAGTGTCCCGTAAAGAGTAAAATCGCTTACCTCGCTAGCCGGACGCTGCGAGCTGAATCCGCGATCTTCGGTAGCGGATGCAGGAGCCTCGGCGCCCTTAAATAGCACCCTCTAGGCCTCTTCGTACATAGTGTCGAAGAGCCTGCTCAAAGTCTGGTGCTGCACCGAATCGAACTCCCACATATTGAAGTCCCGTTGTTGGCACGGGAGAATCCGGCGGATGAGCATGACCTGGACTACGTTGACAAGCTTGAGCTTCTTGTTCACTAGCTTTTGGACGCAGGCTTGGAGTCCGGTCAGCTCCTCCGAATCACCCCATGTCAGGCCACTCTCTTTCCAGGAGGTGAGCCGTATGGGGATGCCAGATCTGAATTCGGGGGCCGCTGCCCATTTAGGGTCACGCGGCTCGGTGATGTAGAACCACCCCAATTGCCACCCCTTAATGGTTTCCACGAAGGTGCCCCAATGTTGGGCATCTTACCCACCATGGCGCCTCCGCACTCCGCTTGGCTGCACTTCACAACCTTCGGCTTGACACTGAAGGTCTTGAGCCACAAGCCGAAGTGGGGCTGGATGCAGAGGAAGGCCTCACACACGACGATAAACGCCGAGATGTTGAGGATGAAATTCGGGGCCAGATCATGGAAATCCAGGCCGTAGTAGAACATGAGCCCCCGGACAAAGGGATGGAGTGGGAAGCCCAGTTCGTGGAGGAAATGGGAAAGGAATACTACCCTCTCATGGGGCCTGGGGGTGGGGATGAGCTGCCCCTCGTCGGGGAGCCGGTGCGCGATGTCGCTGGACAGATATCCGGCGCTGCGCAGCTTCTTGATGTGCCCCTCCGTAACGGAGGAGGCCATCCACTTGCCTCCCGCTCCGGACATAGTTGGAGAAGGTTGAGGTGAGATGTGCGGACTTGGGCGCTGGAGCTCGAGTTCGCGGAGATGGATAAGCAAAGGAGGAAGAAGGCGTAGGTAAAAGGGTGGATCTTTATCCCCTTATATGGGCGGACGAAACCATGCGTCCCCACCGGCCTGATAAAACTCGCTTATCTCCCAAGCGCCGCAATCAATGGCGCGGTTGGGTTACCCACGTCCGTATTGCTGGGAATCCCGGAATAAGGGGAACACGATCTCTGCTTCGACAAGACGTGCCAAGGAAACCGCTTCGCTAAACGCGCGGAGGTGGTATAATAAAAACGATTCGAGTAAAGGCTTGGTGGTGGTGTGACGTCACGCCACAAAATACGTCAGCAGATTGAACTTGTGTAAATATTATTCTCTCTACGGTGGTATGTGGAATTTATTTTGCAGAGCCGGACACTATCCTGGTGTTCACAATCTTCTATGAATTATTCGGAGGAGGAACCCGCCTTGCAATGCCGAAGACAATATGCACGCCGGACTCGTCGTCATTAAAGCCTGGTTCAGGGGCTACTGAGGGAGTCCTGGACTAGGGGGTGTCCGGATAGCCGAACTATCATCATCGGCCGGACTCCAAGACTATGAAGATACAAGATTGAAGACTTCGTCCCGTGTCCGGATGGGACTTTCCTTGGCGTGGAAGGCAAGCTTGGCGATACGGATATGTAGATCTCCTACCATTGTAACCGACTCTGTGTAACCCTAGCCCTCTCCGGTGTCTATATAAACCAGATGGCTTTAGTCCATAGGACGAACAACAATCATACCATAGGCTAGCTTCTAGGGTTTAGCCTCCTTGATCTCGTGGTAGATCTACTCTTGTAATACCCACATCATCAATATCAATCAAGCAGGACATAGGGTTTTACCTCCATCAAGAGGGCCCGAACCTGGGTAAAACATCGTGTCCCTTGTCTCCTGTTACCATCCGCCTAGACACACAGTTCGGGACCCCCTACCCGAGATCCGCCGGTTTTGACACCGACACTAAGCTTGAAGGCGAGTTGGACTGGCCGTTCACGAGGCTTTATCTCAGGAGCGGAGCTCGACTGGCACGCCTTGATCTCCGGGAGAGTGCTAGGACAACGGATAAGTCCATCTCCCATGGCTATGGAGCCATGGGACCTCCCGCCACCAGATATCATCAGCAGCTCGGTATCAATGGGACCCTGGCTCGGGTTAAAGTCCTCTCCTTTCCTCGCCTTCCCCTCATCTCTATATTTCACGAGCTTGTCATGGGAGGAGATGTTGGTGAAGTTTTTTGGATCATCGAGGTCAGACGCAGAGAATGCCTTGACTTTCTGGTAAGAGCCAGTGTGGGCCATGGCATATAGGTCGTACACCTCTGGCACCTTATCCGCCTTATTGTAGCGTGTCTGAAAGAGAGAAACAAAGTAAATTAGTAATTAAAGGGCTGAAAGCTAGCATGATGAACGAATTGCATGAATCATGAAGCAAACCACATACCCAGTTCCGCCCGTACTGATATAAGTTGGAGCTGCCTTGATGGTGTGGCACACCTTCCATTTGGGCACGTTTGTCCTTGGCCTCGTTGTGGAGGGCTCGCCATTCTTTTGAGCACCACACATTGACCAACACCTCCCAACAATCCATCCGATCCGCACACCATCTCGGAGGGGCCTAAGTTAGGAAATAGAAACTTGAGCGGTACGGCTATGAATTACTAAATGAAGGAAGTAAAGTAGAAGGGCTTAAGAATTACCTTCATGTACTCATCCTTACTCAAGAACTTCTCGCGGCACGCTGGCTTGGTCTTCTTGATACCATGCGCGGCGTAGTAGTCTCGAACGGCCTGCACCCGAGCCTCGTGCCGTAAGTTCTGTAGTAGGCGCTTGCAGACGTTATCGATGACATTTGCCGCCTCCTCCTCGTATCCCTCCTCACACCTGTAGAATGTCTGCAATCAAATGAGACAATATTGATTAGTACAATTAATAACTAGCTAGTTGAAGATTTTTAATTGTGTAAAGGAGAAATTACCCAGAACTTTCTAATCACCACATCTGCCCTCGTCTTGCACAAGACACCGTCGATAATCTCACCCGGCGGGGCCGAGGCAGCCAAGTAGTGCTGCCAACTCAATCCAAGCTCTGGAAGCCGACCCTCACCAGGCAACGTAACAAACCCCGGGAAGTTTTGCCGACAAAGAACTCCAAGGACGGAGTTGGGCCGGCGGACACTATGATGGTGGTCCCAACCCCTGCAGCATGACAAGGCCAACGCATTATATATTTGAGGAAACGTGAATGCAGAAGGGTACAAAAAGATTAAATGCACTTACCTCTCCCCATCAGGGAAAATCAACCACCTCTGCTCACGGTTTGCCAGCATGTCCGGGAGCCGTGTAGCACCATGCTGGTAGATGGTGCCCCCTTCCTCGTCAATAGCAGTCGGCTCCCCGCCATCATCAGCATGGCCACTCGGCCCCTCAGGCTGATCCGGCCAGGTGCCCCATCCAGACATGTGTTCCTCCGGGGTCTCGTGGGCCGAACTCTCGTGGCCCGAAGGCCCGCGGACCGGAGGCTCGTGGACTGGAGTCCGTGTAGCCTCCTCCTCGGACGAGTCCACCCTAGCAGTCACGTGCTCGGGTGAAACAGCTGGGGGTGGCGGCGAGGAAGGCACCCTCGCAGTCACCCTACCTCCTCTCCCGCGACCACGTGCTCCAGCTCCTCTCTTCTTCTTACCTCGTCCCCTGCTCGGCACCGCGGTCGATGTAGAAGGGCCCGATGGTGTTACCATACTGTCCAGCAACGCTCGGCGGAGAGGTGCGTGTGGAATGGAAGACCTTGTCGCACGCGCCGACAAAGAAGGGTCCTCGGAGCGCTCCCGACCAGCGCCCACCATCTTTCAACACCTGCTGTCGGTGTCAAAACTGGCGGATCTCGGGTAGGGGGTCCCGAACTATGCGTCTAGGCGGATGGTAACAGGAGACAAGGGACACGATGTTTTACCCAGGTTCGGGCCCTCTTGATGGAGGTAAAACCCTACGTCCTGCTTGATTGATATTGATGATGTGAATATTACAAGAGTAGATCTACCACGAGATCAAGGAGGCTAAACCCTAGAAGCTAGCCTATGGTATGATTGTTGTTCGTCCTACGGACTAAAACCATCCGGTTTATATAGACACCAGAGAAGGCTAGGGTTACATAGAGTCGGTTACAATGGTAGGAGATCTACATATCCGTATCGCCAAGCTTGCCTTCCACGCCAAGGAAAGTCCAATCCGGACATGGGACGAAGTCTTCAATCTTGTATCTTCATAGTCTTGGAGCCCGGTTGATGATGATAGTTCGGCTATTCGGACACCCCCTAGTCCAGGACTCCCTCAGTAGCCCCTGAACCAGGCTTCAATGACGACGAGTCCGGCGTGCATGTTGTCTTCGTCATTGCAAGGCGGGTTCCTCCTCCGAATAATTTATAGAAGATTGTGAACACCAGGGTAGTGTCCGGCTCTGCAAAATAAATTCCACATACCACCATAGAGAGAATAATATTTACACAAGTTCAATCTGCTGACGTATTTTGTGGCGTGACGTCACACCACAACCAAGCCTTTACTCGAATTGTTTTTATTATACCACCTCTGTGCGTTTAGCGAAGCGGTTTCCTTGGTACGTCCTGTCGAAGCAGAGATCGTGTTCCCTTATTCCGGGATTCTCATCAATACGTACGTGGGTAACCCAACCGCGCCCGTTGCCACGCCCCCTCCATCGAAGGCGGGTTCCAAACAGTCACAGGGATGGCTCTTGGTATTCTCCCTCTTTATAATGAGACCAAGGCCCGTTCTTTTTCTTCAATCCTCAATCGAAACCGCCCCTCACCCCGAGTTCCAACACCCAGGGCTCCAGATTCGGGTACTTTTGACCTTCAACAATGTCCGGCTCCGATCTACGAGGCCGGTGGATGCCCTCCTCCGTCACGGAAGAGGACGTGCTAAAGCTGAGAGATGCCAGGTACTTAACCTATGAGATCTCGCATAGGTTGCCTGCCCAAGGGCAAGTTATTCCTACTCCCGAGCCCGGCGAGAGTGTCGTGTTCATGTCTCACCTCCGTCGGGGTTTAGGCTTCCCGATGGATCCCTTCGTGAGGGGGATCATGTTTTACTATGGGCTGGAATTCCATGATTTGGCTCCGGAGTCCATCCTCCACATCTCATCATTCATTGTTGTCTGTGAAGCCTTCCTCCGCACTACCCCTCACTTCGGCTTGTGGCTGAAAACCTTCAACGTGGATCCGAAGATGATTGAGGGGCGTCAGGCAGAGTGCGGCGGGGCGGTTATAAGCAAGAGGGCCGATGCTCCATGCCCCGAGGGCTCTTTCCAGGAGGAGCTCGGCTTGTGGCAACAAGAGTGGTTCTATATCACTGTTCCCAGGGGCAGCAGGCAGAGGCCGCCGCCCGCCTTTCGCCTGGGCCCTCCACAACGGTTGACGTCATGGGTCAACAAAGGGCTTGACTGGGGGCCGTCCAAAGACATACCCCTGTTGCAGGGCCAGATTTGAGACCTCCAAGAAAGGGAGATCAATCTGGTCGTAGTGGCACAGGTTATGCTGATTCGGCGCCTTCTGCCCTGCAAACGTCGCCCCCTCCGCTTGTGGGAATTTAATCCGGAGGGACCACGAGCTCTCCAACACTTCATGGGTTTGACACCCATGGAGACGTACAAATTGTTCTTCGGATCACAAGAGATGCGTCCGGACTTGACCGAGGACACTGGCCTAAGCTGCAATCGCCCGGATACTCAAGTAAGTAGCCCTGTGTCTGGACACATTGTCCATTTATTTATCATGGGTTTGCCTTTTAACCAGCTATCCCTTGGACAGGAGTGGATAGCGCAAGCAAAACTGATACGATGTCCGGCCCCTCTCCCTGAGACCACGCTGGATACCGTGTTAATCAAAATGTTGGAGGTTGCACCTTTGGAGGAGGGCGAAGGGGGGCACAGGGAAACTACCACCCTCTGCCAAGGAGGCTTTCAGTAAGGGGGGAATCGAGAATCCCTCCCTCCAGGGGGAGAAGAGGACTGCTTCCGAAGACCCGGAGGCCACGACCTCAAAGCGGGGAAAGAAATCTGCACCAGAAGGTCCTGTGCCGGGAAGAGCCCCGGCCGCACAGTCTCCCCAAAGGAATCAGCCCTCCAGCGAGCCGTAAGTAAATCCAGCGAGCCGTAAGTAAAAAGGGGGAATTTTGTAATAGGGGACACCCCTACTTTATTTCTAAGGGTAACTGAAGTTTTCACCTTGGATCTCAGCCCTTCTCAGCAGAGCTCATCTTCGGGGGACCTTCGTCCGGAGATGATGGAGAGCGAAACGCCTCCATCTGCCGCTCCGTCGGGCGGGGCGGATGACCCTGAGGTGTCGTCACGGAGGGTCTCCCCGAGTCCGGCGGGGCCAGGGAGTTCAGCACCCACTAGAGTACGGCCGGTGGAGCTGCAGGATTTGCTCAAGAGGGCGTCTATCTCAGAAGATCACCGCACATTAATGAGTATGGTGATTGAAAGGATCTCATCTGCCGAGAGCGGGTTGCATGAGGCCGCCAGAAGTTTGCTGACAGGGTTTGAGGTACGCAAAAAATGACATACCTTTTGACAGTTTTGCACATGGAGTGCGCCCTGTATAGATAGTAGCCCCCTGAGACTTGGTATGTTGTCGAAAGCGACAGCGTGCCGAGGATCATAATCTTAGTTATAGAATGTCGCCTTTCCTATGCAGGTGGCGGAACGTTCGGTGGCCAGCCAGACTAATGGAGTTGCCGAGCTGAAGCGGCAACTCGACATTGCGGATGCGGACATCGCGCTGGTCAATAAACGACTTGACGAGTCACAAGGCAGGTGGTTTCTCCGCGGTCACCTAGTAAGGGAGCTGATGCCCGTTCCTTACAATTTGTATGCTTGATGCAGATGGTGCCGCTGCTATGGAAGACCTTCGAGCGGAGCTTGCTCGAGCCAAGGAGCAAGACAGGAAAAGTGATGCGGCTGCCTCGAAGGCAGCGGAAGAGCTAAAAGCCGAAAAGGCTGCTCACTGCCGAAGCAGGGAGGAGATGGCCGGAATGGCCGTGAATTTAAAAGATGCTACCGACCGCTATGAGGTTCTTGAAAGAGAACGCCGAGCGGAGCAAGAGGACCTGAAGAAGGCCGCCGCCGAAGCCAAGGATGCCTGTTGTGCGATGTGGGCTATGAAGGAGGAACTGCGTCAGGCCGGAGACATTGCGGCTGGAAAGCCCTTTCTGCTGCGTAGGAAGTTCACGGATCCGAAGTATGCTCAGTTGGGCCAATTGTGGGGTGCGGAGGATCCTTATCTGGATTTGGCGGCGAGTGCGGCGGACGCAGTCATGCACTTCCGAAGCCGGAAGGATCACGAAATGGAAGAGCTTTTCTGGTCTCAATTCCATAGTCCAGAGCGTCCACTTCTGTTGACTGATCGGTTGGCTGAGTGGGCTGAGCTGAATAGATTGTCCGGACTTGCCATGACGGATGTGCTGGCTCATCTGTGGCCAGAAAGACCCAAGCCGGAGAGTTATTTTGGCTCGTTGCAGCAATTCCTTGGGGCAGTGCCGCATATCGAGGCGATGAAGCGGTCGGCATGCATAGAGGGTGCACGGATGGCTCTCGCCCGTGTTAAGACATACTGGGCGGAGATGGATGCCACCGATGTTGCGTCCCGGGGTTCGGACAAAAGCCGATTACCCGCTGAGCACTATTTCGAGGAAGTCCTGCAGGGTGCTTGTTTAATAGAGTCGCAGTGCTCGAAAGATGTTATGTTCAAATGACATGTATGATTTGTGAGATCATGTTTATAATGTAACGGCTTTTTATACTTGTGCGTTCAAGTATTGAACTATCTCCTGTGCGGCCATATATGTATGTATAACCTGAAAGATGGCAGTCTTTGGCTTCAGCCCCCACGCACATGGTGCGGGGGTGTTTGAAAAAAGCGCTTTTTCACACTTAATCCAACGTCTTGGTCCTTTGAAGGAAGTGATAGCATAGCAAACTAGGCAACCAGACTATAATGCTTTATCACTTTCACTTAGCCATAGGAGCTCGATGGTGGGGCTACTATATAGCCCCTAGAGGCACCACGCTCTCCGAACTCGGGGCGCGTATGTGCCTGACCGGGAAGCGGTCCTTCGTCAAAGTGGAGGAATTCTAAACATTCCAGTAGTCGATCGAGTGGTTGACCAGTCTCCCGCTATATCATGACAGTCAGTTTTCGGCTTTCTCTACTGAGGTGCTCGCCCGGCCGAACCGAGGCACAATCGCAGTAGTTCTCCTAGTGCCGTGTTAGCCGATGGAGCAGAACGTAAGGCAGCAAAACACAGGAGCCGGGCAAACCCAACATTTGACGAAAGACATGATTCGGAGCTGATGCATATAAGGCCTAACTCGAGACGCCGAAGACTCCCTGAGGTATTCGGTCTTTATGATACCGGGCAGAACAATGCCCTAAGCCCCTAGTATCCAGGTACGGCGAGAACTTCTGACGCGGCCGATGCCAAAACGCCAGCCTCCTCCTCGGTTATGGTAGGAAACCGGGGGATGTGTATCAACAAGAGACAGTAAGAAAGGTTTACGCAGGGTCTTAATCTGAAAAGAATCCTTGCAACGGGTCCCTGCTGCACGTCTGCGCCTGTGTCTCCTATGTGCTGTATCCTGGACGGGTGTAGCACGTGCTTCATCTATAAAAGAGAAGAACTTAGTTTGGAAAAAATATCGTGCAAAAGATGTATTTAAAATAAAGTATGATTTTGAAGATGAATAAAGTTGAGCTTTATTGGCTCTCATTTTTTATACATGCAGCCCCTTGTAAAGAGGTATGCGGCTCGGAAGCCCCTTGTTTATTTATGCCAGACTCGCCTAACCGTGTCCGAGGTCTGAATGACCTGTTTTTAGGGGCTTTGACCAGCAAGGTCGGATTAGTGTGCGGCTTTCAAGGCAGTCTCACGTTTTCCGTGGTCGAGGAACACTCGGAGTTACCCTTTAATGAGATTATGCCGCATGGACCGGGCATTTTAAGCGTAAGAGACGCGTAATGCGGTATTGCATTAAAGCGAGCGAAAGCTTCGCGTCCCAGTAGTGCTTGATGCCTACTTTTGAATGGGGCGATATGGAAAATGAGCTTTTCATGACGGAGGTTGTCAGATGAACCGAACATGACCTCTAGTAGTACAGAGCGTGTACAATTGGCGTAAAGGCCTGGCGTCACTCCTTTGAAGGAAGTGCTGCTACGGCGAATTTTGGTAGGGTCTATCCCCATTCTGCGGATGGTGTCCTGGTATAGCAGGTTTATATCGTTGCCGCCATCCATTAGGACTTGTGTGAATTGTAGTCCATCGATTATGGGATCCAATACCAAAGCAGTCCCTCCTGCGTTTCGAACACTTCTGGAGTAATCCTGATGGTCGAAAGTAATTGGTTCAAACATCCAATTTTGGGACTCTGCTGGGGTGGACCGTGCGACGCGTGTTTTAGCAGGTGCCGCACTATTTTTCCTTGTTATCACATGAAGTGAGTTCACTGTTTTGACTTCTAGTGGGAAAGTCTTCTGTTTTCCGGCGTGCTGCTTGTCGGGTTCGTCGTCGTCTTCGCTTGGTGTGTCGAGCCCCTTGCGTTCGGTGTTAAGTCGGCCGGACTGCTTGAAGACCCAACAATCTCTGTGGGTATGGTTTGTAGGCTTCCTAGGGGTACTATGGATTTGACATATCATATCCAAGATTTTGTTTAGGCTGGATAGCTCATCACTGTTGTCCTTAAGAGGCAGTGTTTTATTATTCGGCCGAGAGATTTTGAACCCGGCGTTGACCGCCGTGCTATTTGGGCCATTTTCCTTATTCCGTCGCTGATCTTTTCTGCGTCGTGATTTTTCATTTCCATCCCTGACCTCGGATGTACTCGGGTCACTGGTGCTGCATCTTACCAGCCAGCTATCTTCCCCCGCGCAAAAGTGGGTCATGAGGCTTGTTAGCACGGCCATTGTTCTTGGTTTTTCCTGGCCGAGCTGTCTGGCGAGCCATTCGTCTTGGACGTTATGCTTAAAGGCTACTAAGGTTTCGGTGTCCGGACAGTCAACTATTTGGTTCTTTTTGGTGAGGAACCTGTTCTAGAATTTGCGTGCTGACTCTCCGAGCTGTTGAGTTATGTGACTTAAATCGTCTGCATCTGGAGGGCGGACATAAGTCCCCTAAAAATTTGGTCGAAACGCATCCTCGAGCTCTTCCCAACTTCCAATGGTATTTTCTGGGAGGCTTTTGAGCCAATGCCGAGCTGGCCCTTTGAGCTTGAGGGGTAGGTAGTTTATGGCATGGAGATCGTCTCCTCTGGCCATATGTATGTGTAGGATATAATCCTCAATCCAGACTCCGGGGCCTGTTGTTCCGTCATATGCCTCTATGTTTACGGGTTTGAATCCCGCTGGAAATTCATGATACAGTACCTCATCGGTGAAACATAGTGGGTGTGCGGCGCCCCTGTATTTAGGTGTGCCGTTGTCTTCAAACACTCGGCGGGTTGTGTTGCTCCCTGGAGTCTTCTTTTTTGGCCCATAGATGGACCTGACCGGGCCATCCTTTTTGCGAGGATCCTTATGTGGATCGTGTGCTGGCTTGTGTGCGGCGCCGCTTGCCGCTCTTAGCCTGTCATCTGGTCGTCCATCCGGCCAGGCGACCTCTTTCTTTTTTGACTGTGGGGGCTCTACGGCCTCCTCGTCAAATTCGGGCAACAGCTTGCGCTTCGGGTAGCTCTTTGCTCCATCTCATTCTGAGTGCGTCCTCCGCTGTTTTGAGCTTCCACTTTTGCTTCTTCGAACTTCTTGCAGTGGCGATGAGCCTTTTATGAAGGTTCTTATGCTCCGGTGATGTGTCCGGTGTGAGATCGTCTGGACTGTTGTTTTCGCCGGGGATGGGTTGCTTGTCCAATTCTTCCTGTTCGGATGGTTGCTTGGTGGCATGTTCATCATCCACTGCTTCTCCCTGCTCTAAGGCTGGGTCAGTATGGGTGCCGTTGTTATCGAGGCGGGACTTTGGGCGGCGCTTGCGTCGCCGTTTTGGTTGTTTGTCGGGGGAGTTATCCTTCACCACGTCCCGTTATTCCTCGTTATCGCTTCATTTTGGTGTATCCACCATGTATACGTCGTGAGTTGAGGTGGCTTTCCAGTGCCCAGTAGGCGCTGGTTCTTGGTCGTCTCCGGCATCGTCGTCCATACCGTCGATGTCTTCGGAGTCGAAGTCTAGCATGTCGGTTAGATCGTCGACAGTGGCTACTAAGTGGGTGGTGGGTGGGCCTTGAATTTCGTCGTCGTCCGCATCCAAACCGTCCTGGCCGCAGTCCGGCCAGGTCTCTCCTAATAACGAGTGATACTTTAGCAAACTCAGGATGTCGCCAAAAGGTGAGTGTTGAAAGATGTCCGCAGCGGTGAACTCCATGATCGGCGCCCAATCGGATTCGATTGGAGGGGGCATGGGAGGTTCGGAGTCCGGCGAGGAGTCCGGCACCTCGGAGTCACGAGCTTCACAAGGGATAAGGTCAGTATTCGACTCCATCGCCGTAGAGGTTGCAGCCCCCGAGGCGGTGTCTAGCCACCAGTCCTCGATCTACGCAGCTGGCTCCGAATTGAGGGTTGGAGCGGACTTGTGTGCGGCCTCCAGGGCACTGTCCACCTACAGAGCTAAATCATGCCCATCGTGACAATGTGGCGCGCTCGGCTGTGGCTCGAATCCATCGAAGATCAAGTCTCCGCGGATGTCAGCCGTGAAGTTCAAACTTCCAAATCTGACCTGACGGCCAGGGCCGTAGCTTTTGATCTGCTCCAAATGGCCAAGCGAATCGGCCCGCAGTGCAAAGCCGCCGAATACGAAGATCTGTCTGGGGAGAAAAGTCTCACCCTGGACTGCGTTGTTGTTGATGATCGAAGAAGCCATCAAGCCTATCGGTGACGACACAGAGGAACTCTCAATGAAAGCACCAATGTCGGTGTCAAAACCGGCGGATCTCGGGTAGGGGGTCCCGAACTGTGCGTCTAGGCGGATGGTAACAGGAGACAAGGGACACGATGTTTTACCCAGGTTCGGGCCCTCTTGATGGAGGTAAAACCCTGCGTCCTGCTTGATTGATATTGATGATGTGGGTATTACAAGAGTAGATCTACCACGAGATCAAGGAGGCTAAACCTTAGAAGCTAGCCTATGGTATGATTCTTGTTCGTCCTACGGACTAAAACCATCCGGTTTATATAGACACCGGAGAAGGCTAGGGTTACACAGAGTCGGTTACAATGGTAGGAGATCTACATATCTGTATCGCCAAGCTTGCCTTCCACGCCAAGGAAAGTCCCATCCGGACACGGGACGAAGTCTTCAATCTTGTATCTTCATAGTCTTGGAGCCAGGTTGATGATGATAGTTCAGCTATCTGGACACCCCCTAGTCCAGGACTCCCTCACCTACCATGACAAAGAGTAAACGAAATTAGTACAACGGAAAAAAATACCAACATGAATAATAATATGTATATCACTTAAGTGTATCATCATCAAGTACAACATACAAAAAATTGAATACCTGACACTACGTATAAATGCATAATCATCATCATCAAGTACAATAATAATCTCGATCAGTATCATCAATAAATGCATAATCATCATCATCACTATAATCTATGATGGGCTCACGGGGTCAGGGGCTCGGGGTGTCGGGGTGTGTCGTCAGGGTCGGGGTGTCGAGGTGTGGTGTCGGGGTCAGGGTGTCAGGGTCAGGGGGTCAGGGGGTTGGGGTGTGGTGTCGGGGTCGGGGTGTCTGGGTCAGGGGTCAGGGTGTCGGGGTGTTTTTTTCTACTTCTTTTACTTCTTTTCTTTTCCTCTTTTCTTCTTCTTCTTCTTCTTCTTCTTCTACTTCTTTTCTTCTTCTTCTTCTTCTTTTTTCATCTTTTTTCTACTTCTTTTACTTCTTTTCTTCTTTTCTTCTTCTTCTACTTCTTCTACTTCTTTTCTTCTTCTTCTTTTTTCATATTTTTTCTACTTCTTTTACTTCTTTTCTTCTTTTCTTCTTTTCTTCTTCTTCTACTTCTTTTCTTCTTCTTCTTTTTTCATCGTTTTCCTACTTCTTTTACTTCTTTTCTTTTCTTCTTTTCTTCTTCTTCTACTTCTTCTACTTCTTTTCTTCTTCTTCTTTTTTCATCTTTTTTCTACTTCTTTTACTTCTTTTCTTTTCTTCTTTTCTTCTTCTTCTACTTCTTCTTATTCTTTTTTCATCTTTTTTCTACTTCTTATACTTCTTTTCTTTTCTTCTTTTCTTCTTCTTCTACTTCTTCTACTTCTTTTCTTCCTCTACTTCTTTTTTCTTCTACATATTCTTTTTTCTTCTACTTCTTTTCTTCTTTTCTCCTTCTTCTTTTTTCGTCTTTTTTCATCTAAAACCCATGCACTAAATCTAACACTAACACATATGTAGCACTAAATCTAACACTAACACTAACACATATCTAGCACTAAATCTAACACTAACAATTAAACAACAAAAAAAGAAAAAACAGAATAATAATAATACTCACCAGAGCCGGGGGCGACGCTGGCGCCAGGGTGGGGGCGGGTGGGGGGCGGCGGGGCTCCGGGGCAGCGGTACGGTCGGGCGGGTGGGGGAGGGGGCGGTGGCGGGGGTGGCGCCGGGCGGCAGGGCCTCGAGGCGGCGGGATGGTGGGGCGTCAGCGTGTGGGGGAGAGGGCGGTGGTGGGGGTGGTGGCGGGTGTGGCACCGGGCGGCGGGGGCGGGGGCGATGGCGGGGGCGGCGCCGGGCGGCGGGGCACCGGGGCGGCGGCATGGTAGGGCGTCAGCGGGTGGGGGAGGGGGCGTTTGCGGTGGCGGCGAGGGCGGGGGCGGTGGCGGGGGCGGCGCAGGGCGGCGGGGGTGGGGGTGGTGGCGGGGGTGGCCCCGGGCGGCGGGTGCGTCGCGGTGGGTGGATCGATGTGGGCGTTAGGGAGGAGAGAGGGAGAAACACAGAGAGTAACAGGCGGGGGGGGGGGGGGCTCGGCCGTTAGTTAGGTTAGCCTTTGTCGTCCGCCGCCCCTTTGCCGTCCGCTGTTTGTTTATCTTTGTCATCTGCTGCGGACGGCAAAGAGGGGGGACGTTAAGTTTTCCCGTTAGCGGGTGCCACCTCCCTCTTTGCCGTCGGCCAGTGGACGACAAAGAAATGGCGGATGGCAAAGACCATCTTTGCCGTCTGCCATTTCTTTGCCATCTGCTTTCTGGTAGCTGATGGCAAAGAGCTTCTTCGCCGTCCGCTAGCGGACAGCAAAGATCTGGCAGATGGCAAAGTAGCTGATTCCAGTAGTGAAAGTATTTAGTAGTAAAAGTGGTATGATAATAAAGGTAACGGTGGCAAAAGTAAAGATAATAGTTTTTGGGTTTTTGTAGTAGTTGTAACAGTAGCAACGGAAAAGTAAATAAGCGAAGAACAATATGTGAAAATCTCATAGGCAATGGGTCAGTGATGGATAATTATGCCGGATGTGATTCCTCATGTAATAGTTATAACATAGGGTGACACACAACTAGCTCCAGTTCATCAATGTAATGTAGGCATGTATTCCATAAATAGTCATACGTGCTTATGGAAAAGAACTTGCATGCCATCTTTTGTCCTACCCTCCCGTGGAAGCGGGGTCCTAGCGGAAACTAAGGGATATTAAGGCCTCCTTTTAATAGAGAACCGAAACAAAGCATTAGCACATAGTGAATACATGAACTCCTCAAACTACGGTCATCACCGAGAAGTATTTCGATTATTTTCACTTCGGGGTTGTCGGATCATAACACATAATAGGTGACTATAGACTTGCACGTTAGGATCAAGAACACACATATATTCATGAAAACATAATAGGTTCAGATCTGAAATCATGGCACTCGGGCCCTAGTGACAAGCATTAAGCATAGCAAAGTCATAGCAACATCAATCTCAAAACATAGTGGATACTAGGGATCAAACCCTAACAAAACTAACTTGATTACATGGTAAATCTCATCCAACCCATCACCGTCCAGGAAGCCTACGATGGAATTACTCACGCAAGGCGGTGAGCATCATGAAATTGGTGATGGAGGATGGTTGATGATGACGACGGCGACGAATCCCCCTCTCCGGAGCCCCGAACGGACTCCAGATCAGCCCTCCCAAGAGAGATTAGGGCCCTACGGCGGCTCCGTGTTGTAAATCGCGATGAAACTTTCTACCTGATTTTTTTCTCCCCGAACGTGAATATATGGAGTTGGAGTTGAGGTCGGTGGAGGTCCAGGGGGCCCACGAGATAGGGGGGCACGCCCTATAGGGGAGGGGCGCGCCCCCTGTCTCGTGGATAGGGTGTGGTCCCCCTGGTGTATTTGTTTCGCCCAAAAATTCTTATTAATTCGAAAAAGTGCCTCCGTGGATTTTCAGGACATTCCGAGAACTTTTCTTTTCTACACATAAAACAACATCATGGCAGTTCTACTGAAAACAGCGTCAGTCCGGGTTAGTTTGAATCAAATCATGCAAGTTAGAGTCCAAAACAATGGCAAAAATGTTTGGAAAAGTAGATACATTGGAGACATATCAACTCCCCCAAGCTTAAACCTTTGCTTGTCCTCAAGCAATTCAGTTGATAAACTGAAAGTGATAAAGAAAATTTTTACAAACTCTGTTTGCTCTTGTTGTTGTAAACATGAAAAGCCAGCATTCAAGTTTCAGCAAATATTATGAACTAACCATACTCACAATAACACTTAGGTCTCACAATTACTCATATCAATAGCATAATCAGCTAGCGAGCCATAATAATAAAACTCGGATGACAACACTTCCTCAAAACAATCATAACATGATATAACAAAATGGTATCTTGCTAGCCCTTTCTAAGACTGCAAAACATAAATGCAGAGCACCTTTAAAGTTCAAGGACCAACTAAACATTCTAATTCATGGTAAAAGAGATCCAGTCAAGTCATACCCAATATAAACCAATAGTAATGAATGCAAATGACAGTGTGCTCTCAAGCGGGTGCTTTTTAATAAGAAGGGTGAGGACTCAACATAAAAGTAAATAGATAGGCCCTTCGTAGAGGGAGGCAGGGATTTGTAGAGGTGCCTGATCTTGATTTTAAAATAGAGATTGAATAACATTTTGAGAGGCATACTTTGACTGTCAATGCAACAACTATGAGATGGCTGTATCTTCCATACTACATGCATTATAGGAAGTTCCCAAATAGAATGGTAAAGGTTTATACTCCCCCAACCACCAACAAGCATCAATCCATGGCTTGCTCGAAACAACGAGTGCCTCCAACTAACAACAGCCCTGGGGGAGTTTTGTTTAATTATTTTGATTTGCTTTGATCTTTTTGGATCGTGGGACTGGGCATCCCGGTTACCGGCCCTTTCTCGTGAATGAGGAGCGGAGTCCACTACTCTTGAGAATAACCCACCTAGCATGGAAGATATAGGCAGCCCTAGTTGTAACATGAGCTACTCGAGCATACAAAACAGAATTTCATTTGAAGGTTTAGAGTTTGGCACATACAAATTTACTTGGAACGGCAGGTAAATACCGCATATGGGTAGGTATGGTGGACTCATATGGAACAACTTTGGGGTTTAAGGAGTTTGGATGCACAAGCAGTATTCCCGCTTAGTACAGGTGAAGGCTAGCAAAAGACTGGGAAGTGAGCAACTGAGAGAGCGACAACAGTCATAAACATGCATTAAAATTAATTCACACCGAATACAAGCATGAGTAGGATATAATCCACCATGAACATAAATATCATGAAGGCTATGTTGATTTGTTTCAACTACATGCGTGAACATGTGCCAAGTCGAGTCACTCAATTCATTCAAAGGAGGATACCATCCCATCATACCACATCATAATCATTCTAGTAGCATGTTGGCACTCAAGGTAAACCATTATAACTCATAGCTAATCAAGCATGGCACAAGCAACTATAATCTCTAAATGTCATTGCAAATATGTTTACTTCATAATAAGCTAAATCAGAAATGATGAACTCATCATATTTACAAAGAGAAGAGAGGTCGAGTTCATACCAGCTTTTCTCATCTCAATAAGTCCATCATATATCGTCATTATTGCCTTTCACTCGCACGACCGAACGATGTGTATAATAATAATAGTGCACGTGCATTGGACTAAGCTGGAATCTGCGAGCATTCAACTCAAGAGAGAAGACAAGTAATATGGGCTCTAAGTTAAATAAACAATCATGCATATGAGAGCCACTAAAGATTTTCAATATGGTCTTCTCGACCCCCAAAGAAAAGAAAAGAAAATAAAACTATTTACATGGGAAAGCTCCCAACAAGTAAAAAGAAGAAGAAGAAATCTTTTTGGGTTTTCATTTTAATTCTACTACAAGCATGAAAATTAAACTAACAATTTTTTTTGTTTTTTCCTAAGGTTTATCAAACACACAAGAAGAAAACTAGAAAAAGAAAATTTAAACTAGCATGGATAATACAATGAAAGAGTATGAGCACCGACGACTAGTGTGTGAACATGAATGTAAAGTCGGTGAGAAATATGTACTCCCCCAAGCTTAGGCTTTTGCCCTAAGTTGGTCTACTACCAAGTGAGGGAGTCCTAGATTATGGGGTATCCGGACAGCCGGACTATATACATCATCCGGACTATTGAAGCGTGGAGATACAAGACTCAAGACTTCGGCCCGTGTCCGGATGGGACTCTCCTTTGCGTGGAAGACAAGCTTGGCGATCCGGATGTTATATTTCCTTCCTTGTAACTAACTCCATGTAAACCCTAGCCCCCTCCGGTGTCTATATAAACCGGAGAGGTTGGTCCTTAGAAGGCCGATCACAACTATAATCATACCATCATAGGCTAGCTCTTAGGGTTTAGCCTCTATGATCTCGTGGTAGATCTACTCTTGTACTACCCATATCTTCAATATTAATCAAGCAAGAAGTAGGGTTTTACCTCCATCGAGAGGGCCCGAACCTGGGTAAACATTGTGTCCCTTGCTTCCTATTACCATCAGCCTAGACGCACAGATCGGGACCCCCTACCCGAGATCCGCCGGTTTTGACACCGACACCAAGGACCGCCGCTACTCTCCCCGATGTAATGGGAGGTGTAATCAGGATACCACTGGCTGGTCATCTCCGGATCCCACTAGACAGATGATGCACGATAAGGGTCCAGTTCAGGTTCCGGCTCATGTTCGGGTTCTGGAGTAAAAGCCTGGGCTCGATGATTGTTCACCGCTTCCGGTGTGACAAGAAAATTTTCTGCAAGCAAATCAAACAACAGAGGCGCAGGCAAAATAATAATCTCAATGTGTTTCTTATTAAATCTAAGTTTATATAAGAGCATCTTTTCTTCATTGTCAACAATAAACTTGTGTGCTACCATGCTCTTGTAATCTAAAATGTGAGGGGGCAATTTTATCTCCTCTTTCTCATGGTGCCTAATGGGTATCTGAAAATGTCTAGCAAGACGTGCATCATAGATACCTCCAAATATGGGGCCTTTTGTACGATTCAGGGCTAGCCATTTAGCAATGACAGCACCCATACTAAAAGTATTGTCTCCAAGCAAGGCATGTTTAAGAATGATAATATCAGGAACACTTAAGTTTCCACTATTTCCACGACCAGTCAAGCATCTACTAGCAAATATGGCAAAGTAGCGTAAAACAGGAAAGTGTATGCTAGAGACTTTTGCCTCAGAGCCCTTCTTTGGCTCCTCTACATCTATGGTATTAACAAAGCCACCCACACCTTCACGATGGGGTTCCTCTAATTCTCCCTCATAAGGTATCCTACACACCATGCAAAAACTACGTAAAGACATTTCTTTGAATTCATCATATAAATGAAATGATACTGTAGGCGGTGACTTCTTAGGATAATAATAAAAGTTTTGCATGAAAGTATTGGTGACTAAGAGATACTGATCGATCCGGTCGTTGATGAAACCGGTGAGGCCTGCAGTCTCAATCAAATAATAAAAATCTTCATGAATTCCAGCTTCTTTCAAGAAATCCTCACATGGCCATTCACACGAACGTACTTCCGCTAAGCGAGGAAGATTATACTTGGCTTTTTCCTTCTCTTTTGCTTGTTTTTCCTGGGAGCTTTGGCTAGAAGAGCGCCTCAAAAGTTTCCGTAACATTTTCTGAAAATTTCTGAAATTTTAGGAACTTCAAAATAAAAGTGAATAAAACTAAACAAGATTGATAGCAACTACTCCTACAAGTGCCTAGAGCCTATATCATGCATTAGAATTGCTTGGGACCTCATAAATTTAACATGCAAGCTCAAGAACATGGTCACCTATGCAGCAAAAATTTGCAATGAATAAAGCACTAGAACAAAAACTAATTGGACCAATGGAGGAGTCACATACCAAGCAACAATCTCCCAAAGCAGTTTTGTGAATGGAGCTTTGAGCAAGGAGATCGAAAATCATAGCAAAATAAGCTAGAACTCATGCTTGAGCTGGATGGGGATTTTTTGGGTAGAAGATGAAGTGTGTGGGTGCCGCATAAGTGGAGGGGGGCCACCAGGGGCCCACAAGACAGGGGGCACGCCCTATATGGGGGTGGGAGGGCGCCCTCCACTCTTGTGGCCTTGTGCTTGCCTCTCCTGTAGTGTTTTTAGTGCCTAAAATCCTCAAATATTCCATAAAAAATCATACTAAATTTCCAGGGCATTTGGAGCACTTTTATTTTCTGGATATTTTTTAGTGCACGGATAATTTAGAAAACAAACGGATAATACTATTTTTGCTTTATTTATTCTAAATAACAGAAAGTAAAAAGTGGGGACAGAAGGTTGTGCCTTCTAGTTTCATCCATCTCATGATCATCAAAATGAATCCACTAACAAGGTTGATCAAGTCTTGTTAACAAACTCATTCCGAATAACACGGAACCGGAGAAATTTCGAATAACACTAAGTTACCTCAACGGGGATATGAAAATCCCCAACAATAAGAATATCATACTTTTTCTTGACAGTAGGGAGAGGAAATTCAAAACCTCCAATAATAATAGTTGGAACTTTTCCAGTAGAATTGATGCTATGAACTTGAGATTGTTTCCTCGTAAAGTGTACCGTATGCTCATTACTATTAACATGAAAAGTGACATTGCCTTTGTTGCAATGAATAACAGCCCATGCAGTATTAAGAAAAGGTCTACCAAGGATAATAGACATACTATCGTCCTCGGGAATATCAAGAATAACAAAGTCCGTTGGGATAGTGACATTTGCAACCACAACAGGCACATCCTCACAAATACCGACAGGTATAGCAGTTGATTTATGAGCCATTTGCAAAGATATTTCACTAGGTGTCAACTTATTAAATTCAAGTCTATGATATAAAGAGAGAGGCATAACACTAACACCGGCTCCAAGATCACATAAAGCAGTTCTAACATAATTTCTTTTAATGGAACATGGTATAGTTGGTACACTCGGATCTCCAAGTTTCTTTGGTATTCCACCCTTAAAAGTTTAGAAAGCATGGTGGAAATTTCAGCTTCCGGTATCTTTCTTTTATTTGTAATGATATCCTTCATATACTTAGCATAGGGATTTACTTTGAGCATATCAGTTAAGTGCATACGTAAGAAAATAGGTCTAATCATTTCAGCAAAGCGCTCAAAATCCTCATCATCCTTTGATTTGGATGGTTTAGGAGGAAAGGGCATGGGTTTCTGAACCCATGGTTCTCTTTCTCTACCGTGCTTCCTAGCAACAAAATCTCTCTTATCATAACGTTGATTCTTTGATTGTGGGTTATCAAGATCTACAGCAGGTTCAATTTCTACATCATTGTTTTTGCTAGGTTGAGCATCAACATGAACATTATCATTAACGTTATCACTAGGTTCATGTTCATCACTAGATTGTGTTTCAGCATCATAAATAGAAATATCATTGGGATTCTCCGGTGTGTCTACAGTAGGTTCACCAGAAGCATGCAAAGTTCTATCGTTTTTCTTTTTCTTCTTTTTAGAAGAACTAGGTGCCTCTAAATTATTTCTCTGAGAATCTTGCTTGATTCTCTTAGGGTGGCCTTCAGGATACAAAGGTTCCTGAGTCATTCTACCAGTTCTAGTAGCCACTCTAACAGCAAAGTCGTTTTTATTATTTAATTCATCAAGAAAATCATTTTGAGCTTTAAGTACTTGCTCAGCTTGAGTAGCAACCATAGAAGTATATTTGCTAATGAGTTTAAGCTCACCTTTAACTCTAGCCATATTATCGCTCACGCGTCCTACCTCGAAAGCATTATTCTTTAACTCTCTACCAACATAAGCATTAAAACTTTCTTGTCTATCCATAAGGTCATCAAATTCATCTAAGCATGGGCTATGAAATTTAATAGAGGGGATTTCAACTTTATCTTATCTATAGAGAGAATTTACCTTTACTACCTGTGTCGGGTTATCAAGACAATATGGTTCTTCAACAGGCGGTATATTAAGACCATGTATTTCTTTAATAGGAGGTAAATTCTTAACATCTTCAGCTTTAATACCTTGTTTCATTGATTTCTTTGCCTCTTGCATATCTTCAAGACTGAGAAATAAAACACCTCTCTTCTTCGGAGTGGGTTTAGGAATAGGCTCAGGAGTTGGCTCAATTGGTTCAGGAATTGCTTCAGGAATTGGCTCAGGGAGAGTCCAATTATTTTCATTAGTCAACATATTATTCAATAATATTTCAGATTCGTCGACTGTTCTTTCCCTGAAAACACAACCAACACAACTATCCAAGTAATCCTTAGAAGCATCGGTTAGTCCATTATAAAAGATATCAAGTATTTCATTTTTCTTAAGAGGATGATCAAGCAAAGCATTAAGTAACCGAAGAAGCCTCCCCCAAGCTTGTGGGAGACTCTCTTCTTTGATTTGCACAAAATTATATATTTCTCGCAAGGCAGCTTGTTTCTTATGAGCAGGGAAATATTTAGCAGAGAAGTAATAAATTATATCCTGGGGACTATGCACACAACCAGGAGCGAGAGAATTATTCCAAGTCTTAGCATCACCCTTTAATGAGAATGGAAATATCTAAAGGATATAAAAATAGCAAGACTTCTCATCATTAGTAAATAGGGTAGCTATATCATTCAACTTGGTAAGATGTGCCACAACAGTTTCAGATTCAAGGCCATAAAAAGGATCAGATTCAACTAAAGTAATAATCTCAGGATCAACAGAGAATTCATAATCCTTATCAGTAACACAGATAGGTGAAGTAGCAAAAGCAGGGTCAGGTTTCATTCTAGCATTAATAGACTGCTACTTCCATTTAGCTAATAATTTCTTAAGATCATATCTATCATTGCAAGCAAAGATTTCCCTAGAAGCATCTTCATTCATAACATAACCCTTAGGAACAACAGGTAATTCATAATCATTGGGAGAACCTTCATCATCACTATCATCAATAATAGCATCTTCAATTATATCATTCCCCCTAAGTCTAGCAAGTTGTTCATCAAGAAATTCACCTAATGGCAAAGTAGTATCACGCATAGAAGTAGTTATATCATGCATAGCAGAAGTGGCATCATCAATAACATGCGACATATCAGAATTCAAAGCAGTAGCAGGTTTAGGTGTCACAAGCTTACTAATAACAGAAGGAGAATCTAGTGCAGAGCTAGATGGCAGTTCCTTACCTCCCCTCGTAGTTGAGGCCAAAATCGTAGTTCTGTCGTCTTTCAAGTTCTTCATAGTGATCAATAAATATAAATCCCAAGTGACTCAGAGAATAGAGCTATGCTCCCCGGTAACGGCGCCAGAAATTAGTCTTGATAACCCACAAGTGTAGGGGATCGCAACAGCTTTCGAGGGTAAATTATTCAACTTTATTGATTCGACACAAGGGGAGCCAAAGAATATTCTTGAGTATTAGGAGTTGAGTTGTCAATTCAACCACACCTGGATAACTTAGTATCTGCAGCAAAGTATTTAGTAGCAAAAGTGGTATGATAATAAAGGTAACGGTGCCAAAAATAAAGATAATAGTTTTGGGTTTTTGTAGTAGTTGTAACAGTAGCAACGGAAAAGTAAATAAGCGAAGAACAATATGTGAAAAGCTCGTAGGCAATGGACAAGTGATGGATAATTATGCCGGATGTGATTCCTCATGTAATAGTTATAACATAGGGTGACGCAGAACTAGCTCCAGTTCATCAATGTAATGTAGGCATGTATTCCGTAAATAGTCATACATGCTTATGGAAAAGAACTTGCATGACATCTTTTGTCCTACCCTTCCGTGGCAGCGGGGTCCTAGCGGAAACTAAGGGATATTAAGGCCTCCTTTTAATAAAGAACCGGAACAAAGCATTAGCACATAGTGAATACATGAACTCCTCAAACTACGGTCATCACCGAGAAGTATCCCGATTATTGTCACTTCGGGGTTGTCGGATCATAACACATAATAAGTGACTATAGACTTGCAAGATAGGATCAAGAACACACATATATTCATGAAAACATAATAGGTTCAGATCTGAAATCATGGCACTCGGACCCTAGCGACAAGCATTAAGCATAGCAAAGTCATAGCAACATCAATCTCAGAACATAGTGGATACTAGGGATCAAACCCTAACAAAACTAACTTGATTACATGGTAAATCTCATCCAACCCATCACCGTCCAGCAAGCCGATGATGGAATTACTCACGCACGGCAGTGAGCATCATGAAATTGGTGATGGAGGATGGTTGATGATGACGACGACGACGAATCTCCCTCTCCGGAGCCCCGAACGGACTCCAGATTAGCCCTCCCGAGAGAGATTAGGGCTTGGCGACGGCTCCTTCGTAAAACGCGATGAAACTTTCTCCCTAAATTTTTTCTCCCCGAACGTGAATATATGGAGTTGGAGTTGAGGTCGGTGGAGGTCCAGGGGGCCCACGAGATAGGGGGGCACGCGAGGATTTTCAGGACATTCCGAGAACTTTTCTTTTCTACACATAAAACAACATCATGGAAGTTTTGCTGAAAACAGCATCAATCCGGGTTAGTTTCATTCAAATCATGCAAGTTAGAGTCCAAAACAAGGGCAAAAGTGTTTGGAAAAGTAGATACGTTGGAGACGTATGAAACGTCATGGCCATAACCTTCAATGCGAGTGACGAACCTCTATTTCGAACAGTCCGAGCACCAGCCGCTTTGGTCCTTAGTCCAATCATGGACGGCTTCCGGCTTACTAAAGTGCTCATGGACGGGGGCAGCGGATTAAACCTCATCTACGAGGAAACTCTCAACAAAAAGGAAATAGACAAAATCCGCATTGAGCAAAGCAGCACGACCTTCAGAGGAATCATCCCTAGTCGGGAGGCATGATGTGCGGGAAAAATCACACTAGATGTGGTATTCGGCATGCCGGAGAATTATAGGTCCGAAGAAATCACATTCCAAGTGGCCCCATTCAGTAGTGGATACCACGCCCTTCTAGGGCAGGATGCATTCACGAGCTTCCAAGCTATACCCCATTACGGGTACATGAAGCTCAAGATGCCTGGGCCCAATGGAATCATCACTCTAGCTAGTGATCCGGACATAGAACTCCACGCCGAAAATAAAACCGCCGCACTAGCCCTCAAGGCATTATCCGAAGCTCTCGCGGCCGAAGAACTAACTGCGCTGCGCTCCATAGTGGAGAAGGACAACGTGATACTCGACAAACGACCCAAGTCCACCTCTTTTAAACAAGCGGACGAAATAGTCAAATTCCAGGTCCACCCAACGAACCCTACAAAAACAGCATCCATTGGGGCACAGCTGAACCCGACAATAGATGCCGCACTGCGAGAGTTCTTGCGTGAGAATTGGGATATCTTAGCCTGGCATCCTTCAGACATGCTAGGTATCCCACGCAGGTTGGCCGAGCATAGCCTAAACATACTAAAGGGATACAAGCCGGTCAAGCAAACTCTTCAGCGCTTTTCAGAACCTAAGCGAAAAGCCATGGGAGAAGAGCTAGCCAAGCTACTCGAAGTCGGATACATCAGAGAAATAAAACATCCGGACTGGCTAGCAAACCTGGTGATGGTACCAAAGAAGGACAAATCCTGGCGCCTAGGTGTCGATTTCAAGGACCTCAATAAGGCTTGCCCCAAGGATCCCTTCCCCCTCCCTCGCATCGATCAAATCATCGATGCTACCACAGGACACGACTCGTTGTGCTTCCACGATGCATACTCCGGATACCATCAAATCAAGATGGCAGAGTCCGATCAAGCCGCAACGGCATTCGTCACTCCATACGGCCCCTTCTGTTTTAACACCATGCCTTTCGGGCTCAAAAATGCCAGTGCAACCTATCAACGCATGATTCAGACATGCTTGGAAACACAAATCGGCGAAATAGTCGAGGCATATGTAGACGATGTGGTCATCAAAACCAGACACGTCGAATCTTTAATAGACGACTTGAGGCTTACGTTCGACAATCTCCGAACATATGACATAGCGCTCAATCCGGAAAAATGCGTATTCGGCGTACCTGCCAGAAAGCTCTTGGGCCTCATCGTTTCCAATAGAGGAATTAAAGAAAATCCGGCTAAAATCCGAGCTCTGTCACAGTTGGCTACCCCAACAGACCTCAAGCAAATCCAGAAATTAACTGGATGCGTGGCTGCATGATACGTCTCCAACGTATCTATAATTTATGAAGCATTCATGCTATTTTATTATCTGTTTTGAATGATTACGAGATTTATTATACACTTTTATATTACTTTTGGGACTAACCTATTAACCGGAGGCCCAGCCCATATTGCTATTTTATTGCCTGTTTTAGTATTTCGAAGAAAAGGAATATCAAACGGAGTCCAAATGGAATGAAACCTTCGGCAGCGTGATTTTTGGAGCAAACGTGACATAGGAAACTTGGAGTGCAAGCCGGAGAAGCATCGAGGAAGCCACAAGATAGGGGGGCGCGCCCACCCCCCTGGGCACACCCTCCACTCTTGTGGGCCCCTCGAGACTCCCCCGACTGACTTCTTTCGCCTATATAAGCCTACGTACCCTAAAAACATCGAAGAGGAAGATAGACCAGGAGTTCCGCCGCCGCAAGCCTCTGTAGCCACCAAAAACCTCTCGGGAGCCCGTTCCGGGACCCTGCCGGAGGGGGAACCCATCACTGGCGGCCATCTTCATCACCCCAATGCTCTCCATGACGAGGAGGGAGTAGTTCACCCTCGAGGCTAAGGGTATGTACCTGTAGCTATGTGTTTGATCTCTCTCTCTCTCTCTCTCTCTCTCCCTCTCTCTCTCTCTCTCGTGTTCTCTCTATAGCACGATCTTGATGTATCGTGAGCTTTGCTATTATAGTTGGATCTTATGATGTTTCTCCCCCTCTACTCTCTTGTAATGGATTGAGTTTTCCCTTTGAAGTTATCTTATCGGATTGAGTCTTTAATGATTTGAGAACACTTGATGTATGTTTTGCCGTGTTTATCTGTGGTGACAATGGGATATCACATGCCACTTGATGTGTTTTCGTGACCAACTTGCGGGTTCCGCCCATGAACCTATGCATAGGGGTTGGCACACATTTTCGTCTTGACTTTCCGGTAGAAACTTTGGGGCACTCTTTGAAGTACTTTGTGTTGGTTGAATAGATGAATCTGAGATTGTGTGATGCATATCGTATAATCATGCCCACGGGTACTTGAGGTGACAATGGAGTATCTAGGTGACATTAGGGTTTTTGTTGATTTGTGTCTTAAGGTGTTATTCTAGTACGAACTCTTAAATAGATTGATCCGAAAGAATAACTTTGAGGTGGTTTCGTACCCTACCATAATCTCTTTGTTTGATCTCTGCTATTAGTGGCTTTGGAGTGACTCTTTGTTGCATGTTGAGGGATTGTTATATGATCTATCTATGTTATTATTGTTGAGAGAACCTGCACTAGTGAAATTATGAACCCTAGGCCTTGTTTCCTATCATTGCAATACCGTTTGTGCTCACTTTTATCATTAGTGACCTTGCTGTTTTTATATTTTCAGATTACAAATACCTTTATCTACCATCCATATTGCATTTGTATCACCATCTCTTCGCCGAACTAGTGCACCTATACAATTTACCATTGTATTGGGTGTGTTGGGGATACAAGAGACTCTTTGTTATTTGGTTGCAGGGTTGTTTGAGAGAGACCATCTTCATCCTATGCCTCCCACGAATTGATAAACCTTAGGTCATCCACTTGAGGGAAATTTGCTACTGTCCTACAAACCTATGCACTTGAAGGCCCAACAACGTCTACAAGAAGAAGGTTGTGTAGTAGACATCAAGCTCTTTTCTGGCGCCGTTACCGGGAAGGTGAGTGCTTGAAGGTATATCTTTAGATCTTGCAATCGAATCTTTTTGTTTCTTGTTTTATCACTAGTTTAGTTTATAAAAGAAAACTACAAAAAAATGGAATTGAGTTTGTCTCATACGCTTCATCTTTTTAATATCTTTCGTGAGTTTGATGAAAAGGAAAATTGTGCTCAAGTGCTAGAAGAAGAAATCTATAGAATGTTTGATACTAAATCTTTGAATGATGAGCATGATTGCAATGTTGTTAGTATGAACTCCTTGAATATCCATAGTACTAATGATGATTGCACTAGTTATGATGAAAACGTCTCCTATAAGCATGTCGATTTTTGTGGAGAGCATTGGGTTTGCATAGATACACCAAATAGAGAAGATAGATATTGCAATAGGCATAAGTATTTAGAAACTAAAGGGTTGCAAGAAAGTCTTGATGTTTGTGCTGAAAAATTCAATATTTTTCGCGCTCCTTGTGAACTTTGCAATGAACGTGGTCATTTAAATCTTCAATGCAAATCGTTTCATGACCGAATTGTGTCCAAAAATTGTGATAGCTTGATTACCCTTGGGCATCATAAAGAACTTAGTCTTCTTTTGGGGTATGAAGAAATGAAACGTATAACTGAGGGCATTCCAAAATTTAATCTTGATAGATTTCTTGATTTTGATCTAGAGAAGATTTATATGTTTTGTGCGGTAAATTGCATTGGAAATCCTTATATTGCCAATTACCTAAAGAAAATAAAGCAAATAGAAGATGATGAGAATACTAATGAAAGGGAAGAGACCTCCCAATATCCTCCTATTATTTCTTATGATGAATCAGGTAACGAGGAGGAGCTTTCTATTAAACCAATCTCGTCAATAAGGAGCTTAAAGAGAAAGGTTGAACCCACACATAATGTGAAGAAGAAAAAGAAAATAAGGAGCAAAAAAGGTAAAAAGGTATCTCTCCCGAATGATGTTGCTCCTACTACTCATTGTGATGATGATAATTGCTATACTATTGGTGTTATCCATACTATTAATGATGAGAGTAATTATGCTTATGATATAAAAAGGCCCAAGCTTGGGGAGGCTATGTTTGATGAGGATAACATATTCGAGAATATATTTGCTGACATTAATGTTTGTCCCAAGCTTGGGGATGCTATGTTTAATGAAGATGATATTTTTAGCATCCCAAGTTTCGATATGCAAAGTTGTTATGATGATAACATGCCTCTTACCAATGATGATTATATTGATGAAAGTGGGTTTGGAAGAGTGTCAACTTTAGGAAGTAGTTATCCCACTATTTTTGAGGATGTTGAATCTTATTGTGATGAATATGAAAGTGGATTTGGAAGTGTCAACTTTATTTAGTGATGATTCCACTATCTTGGAAGGGGTTTCAATTGATTATGATGAGAACAAAGTTGCTACTTATGATGATTATTGTGATGAAACCTATGCTATAAAAAGTAGTGATGATAAAACTTGTCATGATTATGATTACCCTTTTTCTGAACATTACTCTTTTAATGTGGAAACAATTTTTAGTGTTCAAGTCTCTTATGACACTCCCGCTATTCTGAATGAGAAGAATTTTGCTTATGTGGAGAGTAGTAAATTTTCTATGCTTATAGATCATGAAAAGAATTCTTTAGGTGCTGGTTATATTGTTGAATTCATTCATGATGCTACTGAAAGTTATTATGAGGGAGGAATATATGCTTGTAGGAATTGCAATAATGTCAAGTTTCCTCTCTATGTGTTGAAAATCTTGAAGCTATGCTTGTTTTACCTTCCTATGCTAGTTGATTATTGTTCCCATAAGTTGTTTGCTCACAAAATCCCTATGCATAGGAAGTGGATTAGGCTTAAATGTGCTAGTCATATGCTTCATGATGCTCCCGTTATGTTTCAATTCTTATATTTTATGTGAGCATCATTGTCCTCATCATGCCTAGCTAGAATGGCATTAAAGAAAAGCGCTTGTTGGGAGACAACCCAATTTATCCTTACTGTTTTTGTGTGTTCACATGATTACGCTACTTTAGTAATCATGTTTTATAGCTTTTGTTTCAATAAAGTGCCAAGTAAGACCTTTAGGATATCTTACGGTGATAGTTGTGTTGATCCTGTTGAGAATCAGAAACTTTTGCATCCAGTAAATTAGTTTTGTTAATTCACAGAAACGTGATTCTGATCTGATTCTTTTTGCTCTGGATTGGTACACAAATTTCTTAGGACTTTCTAATTTGGGAGGACTTTTGGAGTTCCATAAGTATACGGTTGATACATATTACTACAGACTGTTCTGTTTTTGACAGATTCTGTTTTCTATGTGTTGTTTGCTTATTTTGATGAATCTATGAGTAGTATCAGAGGGTATGAACCATAGAGAAGTTAGAATACAGTAGATATTACACCAATATAAATTTAGAATGAGTTCATTACAGTACCTAAGTGGTGGTTTTATTTTCTTATACTAACGGAGCTTACGAGTTTTCTGTTGAGTTTTGTGTTGTGGAGTTTTCAAGTTTTGGGTAAAGATTCGATGGACTATGGAATAAGGAGCGGCAAGAGCCTAAGCTTGGGGATGCCCAAGGCACCCCAAGGTAATATTCAAGGACAACCAAGAGCCTAAGCTTGGGGATGCCCCGGAAGGCATCCCCTCTTTCGTCTTCGTTCATCGGTAACTTTACTTGGAGCTATATTTTTATTCCCCACATGATATGTGTTTTGCTTGGAGCGTCATCTTATTTTGTTAGTATTAGCTTTATGTTATTTAGAATAATGTTTTGCATCTTTAGTTTCACTAAAAATGTCAACGATAGCCTTTACCATGCTTATTTTGTTAGTATACATGTTGCTGTTTGAAAACAGAAAGTTTACCGCTGTTGCAAAAATTCCCTAGAAAAGTCAGAGAACGGTATAATGTTGAAACCTTTTGCATAATAAGCTCTGATAAATTTACTACAGTGGGGACTTTCTTTCATAATTTTTGGAGTTTGGGAAGTATTGATACTCTTGCATTCTTTACAGACTATACTGTTTTGGCAGATTGCCGTTATGGTTGCATTGTTTGCATATGTTTGCTTGTTTAATGATTCTATTTCAGGATAGGAGTATTAAATATGCAGAGGCATTTAGTATTCAATGTTGAATAATAATTTTAGTGATTTTTTACAGTAGAAAATGATAAGGTTTTGCATTGGTTTATACTAACCTATCTCACGAGCTCTTGTTGAGTTTTATGTGGATGAAGCTTTTGAGAAATAGAGAAACCATGATATTAGAGGAATTAAGGAGACACAAAATTTCAAGCTTGGGGATGCCCAAGGCACCCTAAGATAATATTTCAAGAAGTCTCACACATCTAAGCTTGGGGATGCCCCGTTAGGCATTCCAGCTTTCTTCTTCAACAACTATCGGTTAGTATCGGTTGAACCTAAGTTTTTGCTTCTTCACATGAGTTGTGCTATCCTTGCAATGTCATTTTATTTTGCTTTGCTTGCTGTTTGAATAAAGTACTTAGGATCTGAAATTCCTTAATGAGAGAGTGTCTTCACATAGTTACATAATTATTTAGCTACTCATTGATCTTCACTTATATATTTTTGGAGTAGTTTGTCATTTACTCGTGTGCTTCACTTATATCCTATGAGTAAATGGTTGAATGAGTTGATTGTCATAAATCTGAAATTATATATGTCTCATTTGCTTATCCCATGGGGAGTTATGACTTTACATCTAAGAAGTAGAGGTTGTAAATTTATTGAAGGTTAGCAAGCATTGTATTGGTCACTTGAACAATTCATGAAAGAATATTGAAGGAAGAGAGATTTCATATATAAATACACTATCCTAGACATATTTTATAATTGGGAGCACTCATTAAGTATGACATGCTAAAGAGTTGATGTTGGACAAGGAAGACAACGTAATGGGTTATGTTTTCGCACATCTCAGTTAAAGTATATTGTCATGGATCATTCAAACATGTTGAGCTTGCCTCCCCCCCCTCATGCTAGCCAAAATTCCTTGCACCAAGTAAAGATACTACTTGTGCTTCCAAATATCCTTAAAATCTGTTTTGCCATGAGAGTCCACCATACCTACCAATGGACTGAGTAAGATCCTTCAAGTAAGTTGTCATCAGTGCAAGCAATAAAAATTGCTCTCTAAATATGTATGATCTTTTGGTGTGAAGAAAATAGCTTTATACGATCTTGTTATGGAAGCAATAAAAGCGACGGACTGCATAATAAAGGTCCATATACAAGTGGTAATATAAAGTGACGTTCATTTGCATTAATATTTTGTGCATCCAACCCTAAAAGCGCATGACAACCTCTGCTTCGCTCTGCGAATGGCCTATCTTTTACTTTATGTCTTTTACTTTATGCAAGAGTCAAGGTGATCTTCACCTTTCCCTTTTTCATTTTATCCGTTGGCATGCACCTCGTGTTGGAAAGATCCTGATATATATATCCAATTGGATGTAAGTTAGCATGAACTATTATTGTTGACATCACCCAAAGGTGAATACGTTTGGAGGCAACACTATAAGCCCCTATCTTTCTCAGTGTCTGATTAAAACTCCATAAGCATTAGTATTGCGTGAGTGTTAGCAATTGTAGAAGACTATATGATAGTTGAGTATTTGGAGTTTGCTATTCTTGAAAATAAGATGAATTGCAATTTTTTGATGACTAAGAATGAAGTTTGCTAGTTTTCAAGAAAGTTTTTGGTCTATGCTTTAACATGTGAATAGCTTGTTACTTGATCTTGAGAAGTTTTATGAGATGAACTACTGTTATGACATATAATCATGCTAGAAAAGGTGATTGAAATTATCATTGATCAAACTTGTGCACCTGCTAGCATTCACACTTCATAAATTCTTTCTTTTATCATTTACCTACTCGCGGACGAGCAGGAATTAAGCTTGGGGATGCTGATACGTCACCAACGTATCTATAATTTATGAAGCATTCATGCTATTTTATTATCTGTTTTGAATGATTACGGGCTTTATTATACACTTTTGCATTACTTTTGGGACTAACCTATTAACCGGAGGCCCAGCCCATATTGCTGTTTTATTGCCTGTTTTAGTATTTCGAAGAAAAGGAATATCAAACGGAGTCCAAATGGAATAAAACCTTCGGCAGCGTGATTTTTGGAACGAACGTGACCCAGGAAACTTGGAGTGCAAGCCGGAGAAGCATCGAGGAAGCCACAAGATAGGGGGGGCGCCCACCCCCCCTGGGCGCGCCCTTCACTCTTGTGGGCCCCTCGATGCTCCCCCGACCGACTTCTTTCGCCTATATAAGCCTACGTACCCTAAAAACATCGAAGAGGAAGATAGATCGGGAGTTCCACCGCCGCAAGCCTCTGTAGCCACCAAAAACCTCTCGAGAGCCCGTTCCGGCACCCTGTTGGAGGGGGAACCCATCACCGATGGCCATCCTCATCATCCCCGTGCTCTCCATGACGAGGAGGGAGTAGTTCACCCTCGGGGCTGAGGGTATGTACCAGTAGCTATGTGTTTGATCTCTCTCTCTGGTGTTCTCTTTATGGCACGATCTTGATGTATCGCGTGCTTTGCTATTATAGTTCGATCTTATGATGTTTCTCCCCCTCTACTCTCTTGTAATGGATTGAGTTTTTCCTTTGGAGTTATCTTATCGGATTGAGTCTTTAATGATTTGAGAACACTTGATGTATGTCTTGCCGTGTTTATCTGTGGTGACAATGGGATATCACGTGCCACTTGATGTATGTTTTGGTGACCAACTTGCGGGTTCCGCCCATTGTCGGTGTCAAAACCAGCGGATCTCGGGTAGGGGGTCCCGATCTGTGCGTCTAGGCTGATGGTAACTGGAAGCAAGGGACACAATGTTTACCCAGGTTCGGGCCCTCTCGATGGAGGTAAAACTCTACTTCCTGCTTGATTAATATTGAAGATATGGGTAGTACAAGAGTAGATCTACCACGAGATCGTAGATGCTAAACCCTAAGAGCTAGCCTATGATGGTATGATTGTAATTGTGATCGACCTTCTAAGGACCAACCTCTCCGGTTTATATAGACACCGGAGAGGGCTAGGGTTTACATGGATTCGGTTACAAGGAAGGAAACACAATATCCGGATCGCCAAGCTTGCCTTCCACGCAAAGGAGAGTCCCATCCGGACACGGGCCAAAGTCTTGAGTCTTGTATCTTCACGCTTCAATAGTCCAGACGATGCATACAGTCCAAATGTCCGGATACCCCCTAATCCAGGACTCCCTCAGTAGCCCCTGAACCAGGCTTCAATGATGATGAGTCCGGCGCGCAGTCTTGTCTTCGGCATTGCAAGGCGGGTTCCTCCTCCGAATACTCCAAAGTAATTATCGAACACTTGAATCGTGTCCGGATCCACAAGATGATCTTCATGTACCGCTGTAGGGAGAATGATATTTCACAAAGGCAATCTGCTGACAACTCTTTTAGACAACGTGACATGTCATCACGGTCAGGTCAGTATTTGAACCATTTTTCTGCAACCAGCCACAGCGCATATTTCGAGGCGGTTTCTTTGACACGTCTTGTCAAAGCAGAGATTGTGTCCATTTATTGTGGGATTCTCATTAATACGGGCATGGGTAATCTAACCGCACCGCTAATCGCGGTGAGTGGGGAACGAGCGGATTCCACCAGGCAAGTGGGGAGGTGCAAAAAATCTTTCACCGTCTCTATAAAGAGATAAGGTCTCTTCCTCCTTACCCACGCCTCCTCCTTTCGCTAGTCCATTCCCCTCTGTTCGAGCTCTAGCGCCCAAGCCTTCCTCCTCTCCATCGAAGAGAGGGTTTTTCAAAGATGTCGGGATCTGGAGCAGGAGGCAAATGGATGGCCTCTACTGTCCAAGAGAAGGACATCAAGAGGCTCCGAGAGGCCGGGTACCCGGCCTAGAAGACCGACCATCGCCTTCCACCGGCGGGACAGATCGTCCCCACTCCGGAGCCCCATGAGAGAGTCGTGTTTCTTCCTCATTTTGTCCGTGGGCTCGGGTTTCCCCTCCACCCATTTGTTCGCGGAGTCATGTATTACTATGGGATTGATTTTCATGATCTTTCCCCTAACTCTTTCCTCAATATCTCGACGTTCACTGTCGTGTGCGAGGATTTTCTCCGGATTTCGCCTCACTTCGTCCTGTGGCTGAAAATCTTCAATCTGAAGCTCAAGGTGGTGAATGGCGAGCACGCCGATTGCGGCGGCGCCATGGTGAGCAAGATGCCCAAGGTCGTTTGGCCAACAGGTGCCTTCAACGACTCCGTCAAGGAGTGGCAACAACAGTGGTTCTATATCACCGAACCACGTGGCAAAAAGTGGGCCACAGCTCCTGAGTTCAGATCCGGAGCCCCACTGCGGCTCACGTCATGGCCAAAAAAGGGCCCGAACTGGTGCTCGCCCGATGAGCTGTCATTGCTCCAGACGCGCATTCAGAGTATGGTTGACAGGGACGTCAAGCTCGTCCACGTTGTCCCGGTGATGTTAGTTCGCCTGGTTCTCCCTTGCCAGCGCCGAGCATACTGTTTGTGGGAGTACGACCCAACCGAGCACCAAACCCTCCGGGAGCTCTACGATTCCTCCCATGAGGATATCTGGAAGGTGCTCTTTAAGTCCGACAAATCATGGCCGGACTCCGCCGATGACCGTGGGTACCAATTATCCCATTCTACAAGCCCGATAAATTACAGCCATGCTCTGTCCATCCAGGCTTTAGTTGGCATGTCCTGAGGGAGACATTTTCATCATGCTCTATTATGACCCCAGGGATGGATAAAAAAGGTGGAGCGGATACATTATCCGGCCCCGCTGCCGGAGGAACTAGCCGGACCTCTTCTGACGAAGATGTTGGTCCCAGCGCCTTACGAGGCACCAAAGAAAGAGGCCTCCAAGAGGGTCAAAAAGACCCGGAGCGGCCTCCATCGTCGCGAGGCTTCGGATGCCAAATCTGAAGACTCCAGCGACGATCCTTCTTCCGAATACGAAGAGGAGGAAGCAGAGGAGGACGAGCCTCACTCTGGTGGGGGGAAGAAAAGGACGGCCTCCACATCCCTGGAGGCCGGATCGCCCAAGAGGGGGAAAGGTTCCCTCCCAGAGGCATCCACCACGGCTGCCGATAGCAGCCCAGAGTGGGATCCCAGGGCCCAGCCCCTGGAGAAGTCATAAGTATACAAAACCTGAACACGCATATTCGTTCGAGATTGTTTTTGGGCATAGTAGTTTTAACTATTGCCATATTTTGCACAGTCCAGCAAGGTCTCGTGCCGGACAGTCCTCATTGGAGGATTCGCTGAGCTCGGACGCCTTGGCGAGCGAGACGCCTCCAGAGGCCCCTTCCCCGAAGTCCAAGCATGACACCGAGGTGTCGTCTCAACGGGACCCGGACTAGGGGGGCATATCACTGGAGCCGGACACACGGGAGCAATGGCCCCTGAGTGTGCCGTCAGCGGGGGCGATCTTGGGTTTGGCCCACAGCCGGACAAGGTCCAGGAGACCTCTAAGGCCCCCGGATCGGGCGAGCAGCCACCTTCATCGGTGGGAGGCTTGCCTACTCCGCCGACAACCTCTATCCAAGCAGAGCTGCCAGGCGGTTTGTCGACAGCGTTAAAGAACACGTCTATCGTCGATGGACATCGGACCCTCATGGGTGCGGTGGTTGAAAAGATTCAGTCCGCCGAGAGCGGGCTGAACGAGTCCTGCCTTGGCCTTATAAAGGCCTTTGAGGTATGTTTCCTAAGAAACCTTTGAGGAATCATCATAATATGAGTAGTAGCCCCTGATACACTGTCCGGCGAAAGATAGGGAGCCGGGCAGGGGATGAACTCCTTTTTTAATGACGTGTGCCTCTTTGTTTGAAAACAGGCGTGTGCGGAGAAGACATCAGCTCATAATGCGGAAGTGTCCGAACTGAAGCAGAGCCTGGAATGGGCCAAGGAAGAACTTGGCCGTGTGAAGAAGCAATTAGAGGATAAGCAAGGTATGTTGAAAACATTGCCCTGCATTAGGCAGAATGAGTAATTGTGCCTATTAAAAAGTATTTTTGTTGTATGCTCTAGGAGCGAGTGCTGAATATGAGGCGCTGAAGAAGGATGTAGCTGATGCCAACGAGAAGGCGGCCACCGAGCAGGCGCTTCATGAAAAACACAAAGCCAGGGTCATCACAGCCGAGCAGGAGCTCCAGGAGGCTATGAATAAAAGCGAGGGCTTGGAGCAGAGTCTAATAGGGAAATAATCTGAACTTGCCCAAGCTCTGCAAGCCGCGGAAGGTGCTCGGGAAGAAGCCCGAGGTGCTGTATGGGACATTCAGGAGGCCCGGAAAGTTGCGGCTGGTAAGGCCTATTGAATTCATGGCCATTTTTACATGATAATGGGGGGGGGACTATAATCGGTAAGCTGAATTCTTGTTTGTACAGGGGCGTTTGCAGATCTGCCTCGCAGCATATCAGCTGCCGCCCAATTTTACCGCACCGAGGAGAAGAAGTCTGCGGAGAGGGAATTCTGGTCACAGTATTTGGCGCCGAACTATCCGGTGCCTTTTATCGATCAGCTGAAGCAGCTGGTCGAACTGCACCAGGCGGCCGAGCTAGCCATGAAGGACTTGGTTGTCCGGCTGTGGCCTGCGGAGCCAATTCCAAGCAGTTACTTCAGACTCGTCAAGCGGATTGTGGGCGCCTGTCCTCGGCTTGATGCTATCAAGCGATCGGTCTGTATAGAAGGTGCGCGTATGGCATTTGCCTGTGCAAAAGTGCATTGGGGGAAGCTTGACACGGAGAAGCTGATGACTGAGGGGCCGCCGGAGGGTAAGGAGCACCGCAAGCCCGAGCTGTACTATGAAGGTGTACTGAAGGGGGCCCGCCTTGCGGCAGATAAGTGTACCAAAGACATTATATTTCCCTGAGGGCATTCGTGCCACTTTTTGTAATATGGTATGATGGCATTTTTATTATATATTGCCTGATTTGCTTGAACATATGTTCTTCCTGTGCGGCTGTTAATTGTATGTAAATCTTGAGAGTTGGTCAGTCGTCGGCTTCTGCCCCCATGTAAAAAGAATATGGGGGTGTTCGGGGTATATCTGAATGCTCTTTATCCCATAGTTGGGTCCTTTTAAGGAGGTGTTTCTCACCACAAACCAGGCAATCAGACTATAAGGCTTTATTACTCTCACTTAGCCATAGGAATTTCGAGTATGGTCGACGCAACCCCTAGTGTTCGGAAGGCCAAACTAGAGGCTCTATTGGCGCCTGATCAGAAGACTGATCCATCGGACTCTGCATTTATAATGGCGTTGTGCGGAATAAATCTTTAAGGATTTTACAACCTCTCGAACAGCCGACCAGCTCTCGCTGCATCATGACAGTCGGTTTTCGGCTTTCTCTACTGAGGTGCTCGTCCGGTAGAACTGGGACACAATCGCAGTAGTTCTCCCAGCGCTACCTTAGCCGATAGAATGGAACGTAAGGTACCAAAACATGGGAGCCGGGCAAACCCAACCAATGACCCAAGACATGATTCGGAGCTGATGCATATAATGCTATAAGTTCGGGGTGCCGAGCGACCGAAAAGGTGGTCGGACTTTATTGCCGTACTGTGAAGCCCCTGGCATAACCGGCGTGACATGAAGCATGGCTGCCATTTTTTGGCAAAGAGGCGCCAGCGATAAACGACGGCCAGTGAGTGTTATTTAAGCCTATGCATCGTAGTCGGATGATATGTCTATGCATATGAGTACTATGTATGAAAAGAGGTGTTTTTGGCGGAACCTGTGATGGCCGGACTGGAGGGGGTTGTGAGTGGATCAAGAGTGAATCCGAATTGCCTTCTTCCTGCACGTTCCTGCCATTGTGTGTCCGGGCTGATTCCATGCTGCCAATCCTGTTCTGTGTCAAAGTTAGTTTGTAAAGGCAAATGCTTGGAGGCAGCCGGACGTCCTCCTGTGGTTGGTCCGAGGGTTCCTGATCGAACCCCGGTGGACCCATCCATTATACCGTGAAGTAGCGAGGACTCCTCAGTGGGTGTCCGAATAGTTGGCTCTCGTATCAAAATTTTGATAGGCACGCACAACTCGCTTTTCCGGCAGCTGTATGATTTCCGCTCTAAGGGCGTGGTTCGGCCTTGCCTATAAGTGTGATTATATCACACGGTGTTGGCCTAATGGTTTACCACGTGGAATCTAGTCAGCGTGGTTCATCCTGTTAGCATACGGTAGATTACTGCATGAGGGGAAGGTGCCAAAGATTTATTCTTCGGCGTGGCATTTTTTGGTGATCCGAAAACAACCGTTAGAGTGGCCTTTGCACCCGGCATCTTTTGAGAAGATGTTATTTGTGGTTTCATGCCCGCGGGGGCTTTATGTGTTATGGAGCCCCCGGACTACTAGGTCTAGGGGTACGACAATTGAATTGTTGTGGTTGGTGTGATTGGGGGCGATCGGCCGTACCTTTATGCTCTGGGGGGGGGGGGGTCTCTTGACTAGACGCCTCCCCTCATTGTTTCCGGCACACGACCAACCGCTTTGTTTTGAGTATCCGGCATTCTCTATTGGTATGCTTTGCCGTCCTTCTAGGGGTACCATGAATTTCACATGGTTGATCGAGTATGTGGCTCGGGCCGAATAGGCTTGAGCCGCTCTTTGTTCGTTGACCAGACTTGGAGTTGCTGGACTTGGCACCAGCTTCCTTGACTTGACATTTATGACCATTGTGCCGAGGCTTGAGGGTGCCTCTTCGTGTATCCTTCTTACTGTTTTGGACTATAATGATGTGTGGATGTCAGGGTGTGTGCCTTGGGTTCTCCTGCTTAGGTTGAGGTAGCCGGTTGTGCCGTGTGTGCCCTCTGGTGGGGCTGTCGAGTCCGTACTTTTCGGTGGCCAGTACCTTGGTCCACCTATCCACTAGCGAGTCTTGGTCAGCTTTAAGCTGCTCTTGATTCCTTTGCAGGCTCCTTGCCGTGACCATGAGCCGTCGCTTGAAGCGAACGTGTTCCACTAGATCTTCAGGCACGCCGAATTCGTCATTGCCGAGGCTTACCTTGTCGTCGGAGGGGGGTGTGTAGTTGTCCCTCTCCGAGTATCCCATCATGACCGGTCCGGCCTGCTTGAAGGTAGGCTGATCAGGGTTGTATTCCTCCTCGGCGCCATCCAGATTGCTTTCATGTCCGGGGCCGGTATTGCTGTGGCGGGGCTTGGAGCGGCGCCGACGACACCCATGCTTTGCTTTTCTCCCTGAGGGGTTATCCTTCGTTCCCTCGTCGCCATTGGTTTCCTTCGGAGTGTCCACCATGTATATATCGTATGAGGAGGTAGCCATCAACCGCCCTGTGAGCGGTGGCTCCTGTGATTCTCCTGCATCGTCGTCCATACCGTCGATGTCTTCGGAGTCAAAGTCAAGCACGTCGGTTAAATCATTGACCATGGCAATGAAGTGGGTGGTGGGTGGGCAGCGAATTCCTTCGTCGCCTGCTTCCCACTCAAGCCAGACATAGTTCGGCCCAGAGCCTCCTGACAAAGAGAGAGACTTTAGTGAGTTCAACATGTCGCCAAAGGGCGAGTGCTGGAAGATGTCCGCAGTGGTAAATTCCATTACCGGAGCCCAGCTTGGCTTGGCTGGCTCGAGGGTGTGCGGACCGGAACAAACAACCGGATACGAGTCCGGGGGCCCGGGGTTACAGGCTTCCACATAGGTGAGACCAGTGTTCGGCTCCAGCACCGATGAATATGCGGCCTGCTGGGCGGGGTCCACCCCTCCGTCCTCAGGCAATGCAACCTGCTCCGAATTTAGATCCGGGGCTACTACAGGGGTGATATCCCATGCATCATCCGGCAGCAGGTCTAAGCCATGCCCATTGTAATTGTTCGGTGCTCCTGGCGCAGGCCCAAATCCGTTGAAGATCAAGTCTCCGCGAATATCTGTCGTGTAGTTCAAGTTTCCGAACCTGACCTGGTGGCAAGGGGCGTAGCTGTCGATCTGCTCTAGATGGCCAAGCGAATTGGCACGCAGTGCGAAGCCGTCGAACACGAAGATCTGTCAGGGGAGAAAAGTCTCCCCCTGGACCGTGTTGTTGATGATTAAAGGCGCCATCGAGCCCTGCAGTGACGACACAGAGGAACTCTCAATGAAAGCACCAATGTCGGTGTCAAAACTGGCGGATCTTGGGTAGGGGTCCCGATCTCTGCGTCTAGGCTGATGGTAACAGGAAGCAAGGGACACAATGTTTACCCAGGTTCGGGCCCTCTCGATGGAGGTAAAACCCTACTTCCTGCTTGATTAATATTGAAGATATGGGTAGTACAAGAGTAGATCTACCACGAGATCGTAGAGGCTAAACCCTAAGAGCTAGCCTATGATGGTATGATTGTAATTGTGATTGGCCTTCTAAGGACCAACCTCTCCGGTTTATATAGACACCGGAGAGGGCTAGGGTTTACATGGATTCGGTTATAAGGAAGGAAACACAATATTCGGATTGCCAAGCTTGCCTTCCACGCAAAGGAGAGTCCCATCCGGACACGGGCCGAAGTCTTGAGTCTTGTATCTTCATGCTTCAATAGTCCGGACGATGCATACAGTCCGGTTGTCCGGATACCCCCTAATCCAGGACTCCCTCACCCATGAACCTATGCATAGGGGTTCTCACACTTTTTCGTCTTGACTTTCCGGTAGAAACTTTGGGGCACTCTTTGAAGTAATTTATGTTGGTTGAATAGATGAATCTGAGATTGTGTGATGCATATCGTATAATCATGCCCACGGATACTTGAGGTGACAATGGAGTATCTAGGTGACATTAGGGTTTTGGTTGATTTGTGTCTTAAGGTGTTATTCTAGTACGAACTCTTGAATAGATTGATCCAAAAGAATAACTTTGAGGTGGTTTCATACCCTACCATAATCTCTTTGTTTGTTCTCCGCTATTAGTGGCTTTGGAGTGACTCTTTGTTGCATGTTGAGGGATTGTTATATGATCTATCTATGTTATTATTGTTGAGAGAACTTGCACTAGTGAAAGTATGGACCCTAGGTCTTGTTTCCTATCATTGCAATATCGTTTGTGCTCACTTTTATCATTAGTTACCTTGCTGTTTTTATATTTTCAGATTACAAATACCTTTATCTACCATCCATATTGCACTTTTCTCACCATCTCTTCGCCGAACTAGTGCACCTATACAATTTACCATTGTATTGGGTGTGTTGGGGACACAAGAGACTCTTAATTATTTGGTTGCAGGGTTGTTTGAGAGAGACCATCTTCATCCTACGCCTCCCACAGATTGATAAACCTTAGGTTATCCACTTGAGGGAAATTTGCTACTGTCCTACAAACCTGTGCACTTGCAGGTCCAACAACGTCTACAAGAGAAGGTTGTGTAGTAGACATCACTGCTCTAAGCCGCTTTATCTCCCGATTGGGAGAAAAGGCACTACCTCTCTATCGCCTTCTTCGACGCACCGAACACTTCGAGTGGACGGATGCGGCTACGGCCGGACTGGAAGAAATAAAGGCCCTCCTGGCCAGCAATCCAATCCTGGTCGCACCAAATATCGGTGAACCTACGCTGTTATATATAGCTGCAACACATCAGGTTGTAAGCGCAGTGCTCGTCGTCGAACGAGAGACGGACGGACATAAGTTCCCTCTTCAAAAGCCGGTATACTACATATCCACTGTCCTCACTCCATGCAAGTCACGGTACCCACATTATCAAAAGATAGCATACACGGTCTTCATGGCATCCCAGAAACTACGACACTACTTTCAAGAGTGTTCAATCACGGTGGCCTCCGAAGTACCACTCAACGATATAATCAATAACCGCGATGCCATGGGCCGGATTGCTAAGTGGGCTATCGAGCTCCTCCCGTTTGACATCACATACAAACCACGGCGAGCCATTAAGTCGCAAGTACTGGCTGACTTCATCGCCGAATGGACAAAAGCCGAACTCCCTAAAGAGTATGGCGCGTACTCCAATTGAATCATGCATTTTGACAGCTCTAAGATGCTGGCTGGTCTGGGGGCAGGCGTTGTCCTGACATCCCCCACTGGAGATACAGTCCAATATGTACTCCAAATACTATACACAGATTCTAACAATGCAGCCGAATACGAGGCTCTGTTGCATGGTCTTCGGATGGCAGTCTCCATGGGCATTCAACACCTAGAAGTGCGTGGGGATTCAAACCTCACAATATCCCAAATAAATGGAGAATTTGACGCCAAGGACCCAAAAATGGCGGCCTACCGCAATGCCGTCCTCAAAATGTCAGCTCGGTTCGAGGGGCTCGAATTCCACCATGTGGTCCGAGAAAACAATCAAGCGATGGATATCCTCGCCCGCATCGGTGCTAAGCGCAACCCCGTCCCACCTAATATCTTCTTGGAAAGGCTATTCAAGCCATCCGTGGTGTGGGAAGGGGAGACCGGCAATACCGGTCCGGATCCAAACACAACCCCAGATCCCGAACACTCTAACATAATCGGAGGCTCCGCCTCTAAAATAACACCTTCGGCCCACGTGATTATTGCTGTCATTGCCCCGTGGACAGAACCCTTCTTAGCCTACCTAAATAGGCAAGAACTCCCTGAGGACCAAAATGAGGCGCGTTGCATTGTGCGGCTCTCTAAAGCCTACAAGGTCCACGAGGGAGAGCTTTATAAGAAAAGCGCGACCGGAGTGCTCCAAAGGTGCATCTCCGAAGAGGAAGGACGGCAGCTACTGGCCGAAATTCATGCTGGACTCGGCGGCCATCACGCCGCAGCCCGGGCCCTTGTAAGAAAGGCCTTCCATACAGGTTTCTACTGGCCAACAGCCCAAGAAGACGCACAGGACCTTGTCCAACATTGCGTCGGTTGCCAGCTTTTTGCAAATCAAAGCCACATGCCACCTACCACTCCAAACAATCCCCATAACTTGGCCCTTTGCGGTCTGGGGGCTCGATATGGTTGGACCCCTTAAAGGAGGAAGCCATAAGAAAATGTACTTGTTGGTCATGGTAGATAAATTCACCAAATGGATAGAGGCCAAACCAGTTAAAATGGCCAAATCTGGACCAGTGTAGACCTCATATTCGGGGTCGTACACCATTATGGTGTCCCCCACAGCATCATCACTGATAATGGCTCTAACTTCACAGCCGACGACGTGAAAACTTGGTGCGGCAAAATGGGCATTAAGCTCGATTATGCCTCTGTCTATCACCCCCAAACAAACGGTCAATTGAAATGAGCAAATGGTCTTATTATGAGCAGCATCAAACCCAGACTAGTGCGATCCTTGAAGGAATCAGATACACACTGGGTCGACTATCTCGACTCCGTACTATGGGGGCTGCGGACCACGCCAAATTGCACCACCGGATACACACCATTTTTATGGTGTACGGCACAGAGGCAGTGCTACCATGCGATATCATTCATGACTCACCTCGAGTGCGCATGTACGAGGAGAAAGAAGCCGAGCTGGATCGGCAGGACAGTTTAGATGCCCTGGAGGAGGAGCGTGACATTGCAAAGGCCCGTTCCGCATTCTATCAGCAGCAGGCTCGAAGGTATCAAAGCAGAGAAGTACGGGCCAAAACTTACAACATTGGTGAACTCGTTCTACGCCTACCGAAGAAGAAAAAGGACAAGCTCAAGCCCAAGTGGGAGGGTCCCTTCATCATTGATAAAGTTCTCACCGGAGGAGCGTATCGTCTGCGTGATGCATAAGATAATCGACTCGAACCGAACCCATGGAACGTGGCCTGACTCTGAAGATTCTACGCCTAGTGCCAAACTCCGTGTTCATCTCCTTACCTCCGCCTTCCTTTTGTTAAAGTTATATCCTCTTTCTCTCTTTCCTTTTCTATACATTTATAGCCTTAAAAAGCTTCAAGTGTGCTTCGATCTCACACTCCTGCCGCGCTAGACGTGCTCAATATACCTGGGGGCTTCTTATACAGAAGCTTAATATAATTGTCTTCTGGGCTTTATGCCAACCACATATGCGTCACTTCTCCATATGTACCTTTTTCGCCATTATATGCATCAATATGACTTAAGTTTTGGCCAAGCTGGGTTGCTTGGCTCTTGTGTTTATGCCCTATGTTCCCGTTAATTTGGCTAGGGCATAAGCGGAGCACCTTTGCGATTGTTACTGCCGGGTCAGCCGGATGTGTACCTCAGACTGGGTGAAGCCGAAAGCTAGCGTTCTTAAGGGAATATTCGATTACTGAACAAAAGATGTTTCTTACCTATTGCAATACATGCCCCCAGATGTTTATATCCTGCATAGCTTTTCGCAGTTCGGACATGCACATTAATGCATGCGTACCCAGGGAAAGGAACCCTTAACGAAACTATTCTCCCTGGAAGATGTTTCTTACTATCCATGTAATATAACATAGCTAGTTGGGTACTTGTCTGTTCAAGCACTTATGACCCCTACGCCTGGTTTCCACGCGTACCCCGGTTTTTACATAATTGAGCGGGTATTCGGATACACTCTGGACTGTCGGGTCCGGAGGTTGAAGCGAAAAGGTCCGCCATGACAAATGATTTACAATCCGGCTAGGGACAAAATATGTCATTTGAAATACACAGTCACTTAAACTGACTAAATTCTTCTTCTATACCATCCAACAGGCTGTCTAGCCTACAATCCTGTTAGGAATACTTTGCGGCTAATGCTACCTGGTCATATACTAGACTATCGGGGATCTCTTTCCCATCTGATCCTACGGGCCCGACCTCGGCCATGTGGTTCGGGTCAGCCTTGGTGTATCACGTCTTCACCAGGGCCCAGGCTTCCCTTGCACCTTGTCGGCAGGCCGATATCTTCCATAATCGGAAGCGCCGCCGTGCTCCCTTGAGCATCTCTACAAGCTCCCCCATGCCTCCTGGCAGGGAGGCTGATGGCCACAAGGCCTGGGCAATACCCTACATCACCTGCCGAACTTGTTCGTGCAGCAGTGAGAGTTCTTGCAGAAGATCGCCTGCAGATCCGGGCATCTCCTCTTCGGGATGACCTGTCAGCATACCTACAGACATAACTCTGTTAGCCTCTTTCTTCACCGAACTGTATAAAGGTTCGTTCGAGCACTTACTAAAAATGCCACGTCGAAGCCTCTTATTCTCCTTCACGGAGTTAGCAAGCTGGCCCCAAACATCTTTTAATTCAATGTCCAACTGGGTCTTGGCGTCCTTGAGATCATTATTCTCTCGAATAACCCATGTAAGCACGCGCTCGCCAGCCTCTCACTGTCATTGAGCATGTTGCTCATCCATCGATACGATCTCCGGATTGCCTTCGGGATCGTCTGCAGAATCTATTGTTAGATTTGCATGAATGCCGAATACTAGCTGGTAGATGTCATGACATTCTGTTTTTGACTAAGACAAGTATTACCAGATGGGTCCTTCTTGGACTCCTCCATTCCGGCAACTGCGGCCCATAGCTGGGCTTTGCACTCCTCCAGCTCTTTAGACAGTTGGGTATTCTTCTCTGTAAGAACCTATGCATACAATGATCCTTAAGTCAGTTGTGCCAACTGTTTCAAGTCTCAGGGGCTACTGATATACATACTTATCAGATTTTCTTACTCGTATATCCTTTACATATTGGTTCGTGGCTCTGGCGAGGCCATCTTGAGTAGCTCAGATGTACACGTCCCCTGAGTTGAAGGCATTGAACGCCTCTTCAGAGAAATTGGGGTCGCGTAGTATGGCCCGTCCGCGCCTGTTATTCATGGCGCTCTCCACTTTGGAGTTTGTAGCGGATAATCTATCCGCATCCTCTGTAGGAGGACCGTCCGGCGTTGTCCCCGTGTTGACCTTCGCCCTTGAGTCCGGCCTTGGAGTCCGGTTGGTGGAGGCGTGGCCGGCAGGCTCTCCGGATATAGTCCGGCAAGCGCTTTTTCTGCCAGGAAGCCATGGACATTGTTATATTTTAAAGACGATAATTACGTAGCAGGTTTTTAATCGTACCTCTGCGACAGCGTCTCGGTCCTGACCGCCTTCCTTTTAAGCCTATCCGGCTTCGGTGCCCCTTGTTGACGAGTCACCGCGGGTTCGGCGCGGCGTCCCGATGGCCTTCCCTGTAAAACGCAATACATGTGCGGTGGGTAAGGCGCAAAGAGGGGAGCCTTCTTGGAAGTTGGGACTCCAGTTTTACTTACATGTGATACAGGGAGTAGGCCAGGATAATCAGCTATGATGGCCACCAAGGCACTGTCATAGCTTAACTGATAAAATGTCCTGTCGACGAGCTCCACAAATATGTTCGGATCTTCTTCAAGTCCGGGGTCGAGGGCCCGGTCGGGGTCCTCTGGCTGTGGAGACGGGTTGTGAACCTCCCTCATAGCTTTTCACAGTTCCTGCTATGAATTGGCAAGGTAAATATTTGTGATGAAGAATGCGGGAAAGACTAGAATAAAAGATAGCAGCTCACCCAACTTGGGGGTGTACATGGAGAATCCATCCCGTGGCTTAATACGGATGAACTCCTCTTCTTCTCCTTTGTAAAAATCAGACAGTATTTTCGGCAGAGTGGCGGTGGAGTCCGAACCTTTACGGCCGCAGCGGGTGGCATCGTCTTCTCCATTGAAGTGCCACATGGGTTTCCCCCAATATTGAAGTGGTTGCACTCCCTGCATTATACATATTGACATAACCTCAATTATTGTCAGTCCTGATTTGGCCAGCGTCTTTATCCTGTCCATCAGGAAAAGGACCTCTCTGTTATCTTCCTCCCGGGGGCTTCGGGGGCGCCAGCTGTGGCATTTCTTCAATGGGGCATTTACAAACTCAGGAAGGCCCATCCGAAAAGGGTCCAGAAGGGGGACGTCCTCCATGTAAAACCACTCCGAAGGCCAGTCTTCGGATGTCTTCTTCAGAGTACCGGACAGGTATCCGGTCCCGGCGATGCGCCATATTTCGGCTCCTTCCACTTGATATATCGACCCCTCCTGAGTTTGGGGTCCGAGGCAGAATAGCCTCTTCCATAGCTCGAAATGAGCTTCGCAGCCCAGAAATAGCTCGCAGAAGGCAACATAGCCTGCGATGTGTAGTATGGAGGTAGGAGTGAAGTTATGTAGCTGGAGGCCGTAGAACTCCAGGCGCCCGCGGAGGAACAGATGGATTGGAAATCCGAGTCCCCTCAGCAAGTAAGGGACAAGGCATACCCGTTCCCCCTTGGACGGGTTGGGAAAACTCTCCGCTTGCTCCTCGCCATTGTAAGTGGCTAGTCCGGCTCGGACGGGGACCATGTATGTAGGCGGAGAAACCCCTGGGTCTGCAACTCTACCAATCGGCTATGGGGAATGGAACACTTCTCCCATTCGCCTGGCTTAGTGCTACGGGAGCAAGAGCAGGAGGTACGACGGCCGACCATGATGGGATGGCCATGATGGAGGTAATAGCCTATTATGTTTGGGCTTCAATAGGTATGGTTTTCTATGAAACAGAAAACATGGAAAAAATTAGGACTACACTAAATTAATAGGTTCGTCCATGAAAACAATATAAAATGATATAGAAAGCATACAAAAGTGATAATATAATAGCATTTAAAAACCAAAATTATAGATATATTTGAGACGTATCAGCATCTCCAAAGTTAATTCATGCTCGTGCTCGAGTAGGTAAATGATAAAAAAATGATGTTGAATGCTACCTAATATCTCCTTGATGAGATGATGTAATCATGTTATGAATATTGGGATACAAATGATTCTAGGCAAAAGCCTGTCCATTTGACATCAAAACAATAATACATAAACATGTTAACAAACATTGCCTTTGAAAAATAAAGACTCCATGTGATCCTTGCCATAATGGCGTGGAGCCGGCCTAGTGTTGAGATTTTCCCGCATTGGCCTGTCTCGACCTCTAGGGGGCCGGTCAGGCTCATCGGCAGCTAGTTCTTCATCGAACTCTGGCAGCAGACGCCTGCGTGGATATGATTTCAGTGCACTACGACACTAATCTTCTAGATCTTGCTCTGCAGAGAGCACTTCGGCCCACTTTTCATTTAGTGCGTCGGTGTTAGCCTACAATAGCTGCTGCTTGCATTTCATGCTCCGAGCTGTGGCGACGAGGTGCCGCCGGAAGCGTTCCTGCTCGAAAGGGTTTTCGGGGATGACATAGTCCTCGGTACCGAGGCTCCCATCTTCCTTGGACTTTGGCATGTAATTATCATCGACCCCTTCAAAGAGGTCGTCGGGGTCTAAGTCCTCGAGATGTCCTTTAGGGTGCCATTCTGCACTGGGGAGGCTTGAATGTCCTCCTTAGGGTTATCAGCGTCACCGGCTGCTGTGTTGCCATTATCGGCCGTAAGATTGTTACCGCTAGGTTCCCCATTTGTTCCCCTTCTACGTCTACGCTGACGTCTTGGAGGGGAATTGGGATTGTCCACCATGTAAACATCATAGGTGGATGTCGCGGTCCACTTTCTAGTGTTTACCAAAGGCGAGGTGTTTTTTGTGGGGCCATCAGTATCTTCATCCATGTCCGTGGCCTTGCTGTAGTCTAGCACGTCAGTTAAATCATCGACCGTGGCGACTAGGTGGGTGGTGGGTGGGATGTAAATTTCCCGATCGTTGGCTTTAAGTTTGATCTGATCATAAACCGAAGCCTTGCCGTCTGAGATAGACATGCTCTAGATACTGTCAAGCATCTCATTGAGGTGGGATATCTCTTCAGAGTTTATTGCTTGGTTGTAAGCGGAGCTGACTTAAAGTAGGCCGGCGTGTAACTTGACGTATCTTCGACTCAAAGGGGACCTGGAAGCGATTCCAGATTCTATGCCAAGTTTAGCTCTAGGCATGGCGCAACTTCAGAGGTGGGAGACGGATCTATGTCCGGATTGGAGATCAGAAGGGGACCATCCGGAGTGGTTACACCGGGGGTCTCTGGTGACGCCACGATGGAGATCAGTTTCGTAGTCGAGCCTTCGAAGCCGGGCGAGTTCTCAGTTCGGTCGGGAACCCAGCCTGATAGGATGAGTTCACCGTGGGAGTCCGTGGTATACTTGAGGCCGCCGAAGGTGACGATCCAACATGGGGCATAGTTTTTGATGGAAGCCAGATGGCCTGTTGAGTTGGCGTAGAAGATGATGCTGCCGAACACGAAAAGTTGGTCGGGGGCGTAAACGCTCTCGACACCATTATCGTAGTTGAGCTGCAAGTGATCCATCAATCCTTTTGTCGATCCCACAATGAAACTCTCAATAAAAGCACTAGTGTCAGTGTCAAAACTGGCAGACCTTGGGGTAGGGGGTCCCGAGCTATGGATCTCGGACTGATGGTAACAGGAACATGGAGACGATGTTTTACCCAGGTTCGGGCCCTCCTGATGGAGGTAAAACCCTACGTCCTGCTCTTGTTTGTATTAATGAATATGTATCAAGTACAGAGTTGATCTACCTCGAGATCGTAATATGTGGTCAAACTCTAGAGCTAGGTGAATGATATTGTGTTAATGTCCCCTCTACGGGCTAAACCCCACAGCTTATATACACGCCAGGTAGGGTATCTAGGGTGACAAGGTCGGTATCTAGGAGCAAGGCGGTATGAGAAATCTTGGAGTATACGTCAAGTCTTCGGTGGAGGTAGCCCCGATCACGCCTCCTGCGTACAACCTCCGGAGTCCATCTTGAGCACGAATGAGGGCCCATCGGCCCAAGAGAGGAGCATGGGCCGACTAGGTTAACACCCCCTAGTCCAGGACACCGTCAGCTGGGCGCCAGGAAGTCTTCACGGTCTTCTTGAATCCTCACTTGAAACGTCGTCGTGGCAATGGAAAAATCATTGGTGTGGCGCCCATTTCAAAAAATTTGTCGTGTGCTACTTCTTGAGCTTGCGTTGAGTTTTCCCTTGATGGAAACAATACAATACGTGCCTTGCAACCCCTACTATGTCATTGGGTGAGGACTGATGCCTGCTTGAACTACGTCGGTATTTCCCCAAAGAGGAAGGGACGATGCAGCACAGTGACGGTAGGTATTTCCCTCAGTGATGAGATCATGGTTATCGAACTAGTAGGAGAACCACACAACATTACGTGAACGGCACCTGCACACAAATAAAAAATACTCGCAACCCGACGTGTAAAAGGGGTTGTCAATCCCTTTCGGGCAATGGCGCCAGAAATTGGCAAACAGACGTGAGAGAGTTGTAAATATTCATAGATCGAATGTCAAATAAAATAAAGTGCAGCAACGTATTTTTGTATTTTTGGTTTAATAGATTTGAAAATAAAAGTAAAGGACAATAAATCACAAAGGCAAATATAATAAAGAAGAGACCTGGGGGCCGCAGGTTTCACTAGTGGCTTCTCTCGAGAAAAATAGCAAACAGTGGGTGAACAAATTACTGTTGGGCAATTGATAGAACTTCAAATAATCATGATGATATCCAGTCAATGATCATTGTACAGGAATCACGTCCAAGATTAGTAGACCGACTCGTGCCTGCATCTACTACTATTACTCCACACATCGACCGCTATCCAGCATGCATCTAATGTATTAAGTTCATGGAAAAACAGAGTAATGCAATAAGAACCATGACATGATGTAGACAAGATCTATTAATGTATAAATAGACCCCATCTTGTTATCCTTAATAGCAATGATACATACGTGTCGGTTCCCTTTCTGTCACTGGGATCAAGCACCGTAAGATCGCCCATCATAAAGCACCTCTTCCCATTGCAAGATAAATAGATCAAGTTAGCCAAACAAAACCCAAATATTGGAGAAGAAATACGAGGCTATAAACAATCATGCATATAAGAGATCAAAGAAGACTCAAATAACTTTCATGGATAAAAAGATAGATCTGATCATAAACTCAAAGTTCATCGGATCCCAACAAACACACCACGAAAAGAGTTACATCATATGCTCCAAGAGACCATTGTATTGAGAATCAAAAGAGAGAGAGTGAGAGGAAGCCATCTAGCTACTAACTACGGACTTGTAGGTCTACAAAGAACTACTCACGCATCATCGGAGATGCACCAATGGACATGATGCACCCCTCCGAGATGGTGTCTAGATTGGATCTGGTGGTTTTGGAACTTGCGGCGGCTGGAATTGATTTTCATCGACTCCCCTAGGGTTTCTGGAATATTGGGGTATTTATAGAGCAATGAGGCGGTTCAGGGGGAACTCGAGGTGGGCCCAACCAACCTGGGCGTGCATGGGCCCCCAGGCGTGCCCTGGTGGGTTGTGCTCCCCTCGGAGCACCTCCCAGGTGCTTCTTCGGCCCACTGGATTTCTTCTGGTCCAAAAAAACCCACAAAAAATTTCGCTGCGTTTGGACTCCGTTTGGTATTGATTTCCTGCGATGTAAAAAACATGCAGTAAACAACAACTGACACTTGGCACTATGTCAATAGGTTAGTACCAAAAATGATATAAAATGACTATAAAATGATTGTAAAACATCCAAGAATGATAATATAATAGCATGGAACAATAAAAAATTATAGATACGTTGGAGACGTATCAAGGACACCACAAGATTGAAACAAAAACTAAGCACATCTCCAATTGCAAGAAGAACCAATCTAGTTGGCCAAACCAAACCGATAGTTCGAAGAGAAATACAAACATATTTGATCATGCATAAAAGAGTTTAGAAAAGACTCAAATAATATTCATAGATAAACTGATCATAAATCCACAATTCATTGGATCTCGACAAACACACCGCAAAAGAATATTACATAGGATAGAACTCCAAGAACATCAAGGAGAATATGGTATTGAAGATGATATAGAGAGAAGAAGCCATCTAGCTACTAGCTATGGACCCTTAGGTCCGTGGTAGTCTACTCACGCTTCATCGGAAGGGCAATAGGGTTGATATAGATGCCCTCCGTGATCGAATCCCCCTCCGACAGGGTGCCGAAAAAGGCCCCAAGATGGGATCTCACGAGAATAGAGGCTTGCGGCAGCGGAAAAGTATTTTGGTGGATGCCTCTGATGGTTTGGGAATATTTGGGTATTTATGGAGCAAAAATTAGGGTTTGAGGACACCCAAGGGGCCCACAAGCCCTCAGGGCGCCCCCCAGGGGCGCGCCTGATAGGCTTGTGGCCTCCTCGGCCATAGTCGGACCCCCTCTCCATGCTCCGTGGATGTCCTCTGGTCCAAGAAAAATAATCGTAAAGTTTTATTCCGTTTGGACTCCGTTTGATATTCCATTTCTGTAAAACTCGGAAACAACGAAAAAACAGAAACTAGCACTAGGCTCTAGGTTAATAAGTTGGTCCCAAAAATAATATATAATAGCATATTAATGCATATAAAACATCCAAAACAGATAATATAATAGCATGGAACTATAAAAAATTATACATATGTTGGAGATGTATCAAGCATCCCCAAGCTTAATTCCTGCTCGTCCTGGAGTAGGTAAATGTTAAAAACAGAATTTTTGATGTGGAATGCTACCAAACATATTTATCCATGTAATTTTCTTTATTGTGGCATGAATATTCAGATCCATAAGATTCAAAACAAAAGTTTAATATTGACATAAAAACTATAATACTTCAAGCATACTAATAAAGCAATCATGTCTTCTCAAAATAACATGGCCAAAGAAAGTTATCCCTACAAAATCATATAGTCTGGCTATGCTCCATCTTCATCACACAAAGTATTTCATCATGCACAACCCCGATGACAAGCCAATAAATTGTTTCATACTTTTGGTGTTCTCAAACTTTTTCAACATCCACACAATACATGAGCGTGAGCCATGGATATAGCACTATGGGTGGAATAGAATATGGTGGTTGTGGAGAATAAAAAAGAAGGAGAAAGTCTCACATCAACTAGGCGTATTAACGAGCTATGGATATGCCCGTCAATAGATATCAATGTGAGTGAGTAGGGATTGCCATGCAATGGACGCACTAGAGATATAAGTGTATGAAAGCTCAAAAAGAAACTAAGTGGGTGTGCATCCAACTCGCTTGCTCACGAAGACCTAGGGAAATTTGAGGAAACTCATCATTGGAATATACAAGCCAAGTTCTATAATGAAAAATTGCCAATAGTATATGAAAGTGACAAAATAGGAGACTCTCTATCATGAAGAAAATGGTGCTACTTTGAAGCACAAGTGTGGAAAAAGGATAGTAACATTGTCCCTTCTCTCTTTTCTCTCATTTTTTGTTTGGGATTCTTTGGCCTCTTTTCTTTTATTTGGGCTTCTTTGGCCTCTTTTATTTTTTATAAAGTACGGGAGACTCATCCAAACTTGTGAGGGAATTATAGTTTCCATCATCCTTTCCTCACATGGGACAATGCTCTAATAATGATGATCATCACACTTTTATTTACTTACAACTCAAGAATTACAATTCGATACTAGAATAAAATATGACTCTATATGAATGACTCCGGCGGTGTATCGGGATGTGCAATGATCAAGAGTGATATGTATAAAAAATATGAACGATGGCATTGCCACAAATACCATGCCAACTACATGATCATGCAAAGCAATACGACAATGATGGTGCATGTCATAATAAACGAAATGGTGGAAGTTGCATGGCAATATATCTCGAAATGGCTATGGAAACGCCATAATATATAGGTAGGTATGGTGGCTGATTTGAGGAAGGATATATGGTGGGTTTAATGCACCGATGAAAGTTGCGCGGTACTAGAGAGGCTAGCAATGGTGGAAGGGTGAGAGTGCGTATAATCCATGGACTCAACATTATTCATAAAGAACTCACATACTTATTGCAAAAATTAGTTAGTCATCAAAACAAAGTACTACACGCATGCTCCTAGGGGGATAGATTGGTAGGAAAAGACCATCGCTCATTCCCGACCGCCACTCCTATGGAAGACAATCAAAAAATAAATGATGCTCCGACTTCATCACATAACGGTTCACCATACCTGCATGCTACGCGAATCACAAACTTTAGCACAAGTATTTCTACCAATCCACAATTACTTACTAGCATGACTCTAATATCCCCATCTTTATGTCTCAAAACAATATGCAAGGAATCAAACTTCTCATAGTATTGAATGCTCTCTTTATATGATTTTTTTATTATATCCCTCTTGGATGCCCATCATATTAGGACTAAATTCATAACCTAAGAAAATTACCATGCTGTTTAAAGACTCTCAAAATAATATAAGTGAAGCATGAGAGTTCAACAATTTCTATAAAATAAATCCACCGTCGCGCTCTAAAAAGATATAAGTTAAGCACTAGAGCAAACTGCCTAGCTCAAAAGATATGGGTGAAGCACATAGAGTATTCTAATAAATTCATGATTAATGCGTGTCCCTCTCAAAAGGTGTGTACAGAAAGGATGATTTTGGGAAACTAAAAAGCAAATACTCATATCATACAAGACGCTCGAAGGAAAACACATATCATGTGGTGAATAAAAATATAGCGTCAAGTAAATTTATCGATGGATTGAAGACGAAAGAGGGGATGCCCCAGCTTAGGTGCTTGGTTGTCCTTTAATATTACCTTGGGGTGCCTTGGGCATCCCCAAGCTTAGGCTCTTGCCGCTCCTTATTCCATAGTCCATCAAATCTTTACCCAAAATTTGAAAACTTCACAACACAAAACTCAACAGAAAACTCATGAGATCCGTTAGTACAATAAAGTAAATCACCACTTTAGGTACTGTTGTGAGCCCATTCTAACTTTATATTGTGTAATATCTACTGTATTCCAACCTCTCCATGCTTCATACCCCCCGATACTATCCCTAGATTCATCAAAATAAGCAAACAACACATAGAAACCAGAATCTATCAAAAACAGAACAATATGTAGAAATCTGAAAACTTCGTATACTTCTGTAACTCAAAAAATTCTGAACAAAACCTAGGAAATTTGTATGTAAATCTTGTGTAAAAAAATCAGGATTTTATCACGCTCCTGTGAATATGAACAATTCTGGCAATGAGTGCAAAAGTTTCAATTTTTCAGCAAGATCAAGTCAACTATCACCATAGACCATCCCAAAGGTCTTACTTGGCTCAAACACTAATTGAAACACCAAAACACAATTACAGAAGTAATAATGTGTATTTATTCAAGAACAGTAGGAGAAACAAAAAAAATAACATTGGGTTGCCTCCCAACAAGCGCTATTGTTTAACGCCCCTAGCTAGGCATAAAACATAGATCTAGCTATTGTCATCTTTGGTATTTAATCCATAAGTAGCCCTCTTAATAGATTAATGTGGCAACTTAATTTTCTTTCTAGGAAAGTATTCCATGCCCTTCCTTAAAGGAAATTGAAGTCTAATGTTTCCTTCTTTCATATCAATAATTGCACCAATCGTTCTAATAAAAGGTCTACCAAGAACAATAGGACATGCAGGATTGCAATCTATATCAAGCACAATAAAATTTACGGGCACATAATTCCTATTTGCAACAATAAGAACATCATTAATCCTTCCCATAGGTTTCTTAATAGTAGAATCCGCTAGATGCAAATTCAAAGAACAATCATCAAGTTTATGGAAACCTAGCACATCACATAAAGTTTTCGGAATCGTGGAAACCCTAGCACCCAAATCACATTGCACTCATAATCTTTAATTTAATCTTTTTTGTAGGTTACCACTCATCATAAAGCTTTCTAGGGATAGAAACTTCCAACTCAAGTTTTTCTTCAAAAGATTTCATCATAGCATCAACGATATGTTTAGTAAAAGCTTTATTTTGATTATAAGCATGAGCTGAATTCAATATGGATTACAACAAGGAAATACAATCTATAAAAGAACAATTATCATAATTGAAGTCCTTGAAATCCAAAAGAGTGGGTTTAACGCTACTTAAAGTTTTGACCTCTCCAATCCTACTTTTATCAATGTTTTCACTAAGATCTTTAAACTCCAAATTATTGGGACGCCTTCTAGATAAAGTTGACTCATCTACAGTCCCATCTTTATCAAGATTTATATTAAAAAACAAAGATTCAATAGGAGTCACATCAATCACTTTAAGATCTTCATCATTATTTTTGCAAGAGATAGAAGAACACACTTTTTACAAACCAATCTCGCTTAGCACGCATCCTAACGGTTCTTTCTTTACATTCATACATAGAAATTTTAGTAGCTTTTAGAGATTCATTAATATCATGCTTGGGTGGCATAGATCTATTCTTCAAAGAATCAATCTCAAGAGAAATTCTATCTACATTCCTAGCCAATCATCAATCTTAAGCAATTTTTCTTCAACCATAGCATTAAAATTCTTTTGAGAACTAATGAAATATTTAATATTGTTCTCAAGATCAGTAGGCATTTTATTATAATTTCCATAAGAACTATTGTAGGAATTACTAGGAAATGGCCTAGGGTTGAAATTACCTCTATATGAGTTATTGCCAAAATTGTTCCTAGCAACAAAATTCACATCAGCAGATTGATTATTATTCTCAATGGAAGTGGACAAAGGCATATCATTAGGATAAAAAGGAGCACTCTTACTAGCAATCAATTTCATAAGTTCGTCCATCTTTCCACTCAAAGTATTAATTTCTCCAATCGCATGCACTTTTTTACTAGTATAAGATCTTTCGGTATGCCATTGAGAGTAATTAGCCATAATATTATCTAGGAGTTTAGTAGCTTCTCCTAATGTAATTTCCATAAAAGTACCTCCCGCAGCAGAATCTAAAATATTTCCAGATGCAAAATTCAATCTGGCATAAAAATTTTGTATGATCATCCATAAACTTAAACCATGAGTAGGGCAATTTCTTATCATCGGTTTCATCCTATCCTAAGATTGTGCAACATGTTCATGATCTAGTTGCTTAAAATTCATTATATCGTTCCTGAGAAAGATGATCTTAGCGGGAGGAAAAATACTTGAAAATGAAAGCATCTTTACACTTATTCCATGAATCAATAATATTTTTAGGCAAAGATGAAAACCAAGTTTTAGCATGATCTCGTAGTGAGAACGGAAATAGCATCAATTTAATAATATCATTATCCACATCTTTTTTCTTTTGCATATCACACAACTCAACGGAGGTGTTTAGATGGGATGCGGCATCTTCACTAGGAAGGTCGGAAAATTGCTCTTTCATAACAAGATTCAACAAAGCGGCATTAATTTCATAAGATTCCGCACTAGTGGCGGGAGCAACCGGAAGACTAATAATTAGTATTGGAAAAGTTAGACAATTCGGTGTTTTCTTGAGACATCATGACCAAGCAAGCAATCTAACACATGAGCAAATGAAAACCAAACGAAAAGATGAAAGAAAGAAGCGCGAATAAAAAGGCAAATATTTTTGTATTTTTTTGAAGATGTTTTAGAAGTGGGGGAGAGGAAAACGAGAGGAAAATGGTACATAATGTAATGCAAGAGATGAGAGTTTATGATGGGTACTTGGTAGGCTTGATTTAAAACCTCCCCGGCAATGGGGCCAGAAATCCTTCATGCTATTTCTTGAGCTTGCATTGATTTTTCCCTTGATGGCAACAATACAATATGTGCCTCGCTACCCCTACTATGTCACTGGGTGAGGACACCGCAAGATTGAGCCCAAAACTAAGCACCTCTCCCATTGAAAGAAGAACCAATCTAGTTAGCCAAACCAAACTGATAATTCAAAGAGAAATGCAAAGATAATTGATCATGCATAAAAGAGTTCAGAAAAGACTCAAATAATATTCACAGATAATCTGATCATAAATCCACAATTCATCGGATCTCAACAAACACACCGCAAAAGAATATTACATCGGATAGAACTCCAAGAACATCGAGGAGAACATGGTATTGAAGATCATAGAGAGAGAAGAAGCCATCGAGATACTAGCCATGGACCCTTAGGTCCGTGGTAAACTACTCACGCTTCATCATAAGGGCAATAGGGTTGATATAGATGCCCTCCGTGATTGCATCCCCCTCTGACAGGGTGCCGAAAAAGGCCCCAAGATGGGATTTCACGTGGTCTTGCAGCGGCGGAAACATATTTTGGTGGATACCTTTGATGGTTTGGGAATATTTCGGTATTTATGGAGCAAAAATTAGGGTTGGAGGACACCCGAGGGGCCCACAAGCCCTCAGGGTGCGCCCCCCAGGGGCGCGCCTGGCACGCTAGTGGCCTCCTTGTCCATCATATGACCCCCTCTCCAAACTCCGTGGATGTCTTCTGGTCCAAGAAAAATCATCGTAAAGTTTTACCATTTGGACTCCATTTGATATTGCTTTTTCTATAAAACTCAAAAACAAGGAAAAAACAGAAACTGGCACTGGGTTCTGGGTTAATAAGTTAGTCCCAAAAATAATATAAAATAGCATATTAATGCATATAAAACATCCAAAACAGATAATATGATAGCATAGAATAATCAAAAATTATTGATATGTTGGAGATGTATCAACATGGCAGTAATTTGAGAAAACTTTGGTGTGGCACTTTTCAAAAACTTTGTCGTGGCACAAAATTTTCCAACACCTCCTCCCCGTGCCTGGTGAATCTCCTGATCCTCCGTGTAACCTATAGGCTATCTCTACATATATTACATTAAAGAGGCAATCCCATGGCTCCAGCCATCATGCCGTGACGCGAGGCCACTTAACATTACAACATATAACCATCTCATACATAAAATCGTTATCATGAAGAAGGCTATACCACATCACATGCAAACCTACAAAACCAAGTAAGACATCCCATAATTGGTTTTAGCAAATTTTAATTACATGGTTCCTAGGGTTTACGAACAACACTAGCTACCTACGCCCACCACAATAAGGCGATAATTCTTGTTGCTAGATTAACTTTTGTGGTGTGACAAGAAAGAGACTTAATTAGAAAAACTCTAGCACCACACTAAACTTTGTCAAATGCACATCACTCACTAGAAGATCATTCATCTTCATCGCCCTCTTGTGTACGTGACGGTTCACTATTCTTGACTATGATGAAACCAAAAGAACTGTTAGCAGATCATAGACGGCTAGAGTCGATCGACTATTAGAACTTTGTACAAAGCTACATCATCCCGTCAATGAACTTAATCGAAGCAACACTTGAGGGAAGCATATCAAGAAAATGAAACCCTCACATCCACATGTGATCTAGATTGAAACCTGTATCTATTCATAGAACCGCCCATGATGCAATTCAGAAATGTAGTAGAAAAGAATAAAGTTCACCCTACAATCACCCAGGAACAATATGAAGATGAATATAAGGTATGGATCATGATTTTTACTGACTTCGGAGTGCAGAGAAAGTAGATGAGCCAGTGTAGATCATACTTGGAGTCCCTTGAACCATAGATGAACGATCTCGCGAACTATCCACGAATGATTCCTCGAGCTAAAGACCGAAAGCACGACCTCTGTACTTGGTTGCAAGCGTACGGTCTTCACGATTCGGCAGCGCTTCGCCGTCCAGAGCTAATTGTCGGTGGAGAATTAGAGGGAGGAGATTAGAACCACACTAGGCTTCTAATAATGAGGATTAGAGGAACTAGGTCTAGCTCTAATTAGATCAAGTAGGATCAACTAGAACTAGAACTAGAGGAACTAGAGGAGGCTCCAGAACTTGTGTGTTAGAAGTGTACAAAGTCTCTAGTATATATAGGTTGGAGGGAGGGAAGAGGGGGGGGCACAAGGGGAAGGAAACAACCCCCTTTGTACGGCCAAGGAGCTGGATAATCCCCCTCCAATTCGGCGTCCCCTTCCTTCTACAAGGAGGAAGGAGGCGCCTCCACCTACTTGGGCCCAAGTGGCCCAAGTATCTCTCCACCGCTTGGCCTTTTAGGCCCATTGATATTAAAATAAATATAAAAGCCTCCTAACAATTACTAGAGCCTTTTATTATTAATTTAACATCATCAGAAGCATTTTCCACCTATATATTATTTATCGGTACTACCCGGTATCGCCCGATAAACACTAGAACCCTTTTGGTGACCTCGAAAATGCTTCCGGTTCCTATTGAAAGTATTTCGAATATTAATGAAACAATTCCATAAATAAATCCTCGACACTCTCATCCTGCTAATACTCGAAAGATTGTGATTACATTAAGCTTATGACCCTGTAGATTTAGTAAAACATAAAAATGAATGAACCCCCTTCGTTTAATGACCGATGGCACAACGTGTGGACGTCCACATCGATCTCTATGAGTACACGAATGACATTCGAGTGAAACCTTGGTTATTATGTGATGTTCCCTTTGCTTCATGATACAAAACAAAAACCCGAGGTCAGATGTATCGGTATCCTCTTGAGTCATACACATGCTCACTATACCGGTCTCCTCTTTATCGACTTTATTCTTATTTCTCATTGACATGTTCCGGCATTCCCGTGACATTGTAACATGATTCTAGCCAGACGATGATGGATGTCGTAACACTAAGAGGGCCTTAAGACTATCTCTCCATTGTCAAACTTTCACTCTCGAGCTATCTAGTCCCTTGTCAAACTTTCGGATGAACGTGTAAGTTGTCATTATGATCACCTAGTTACATATGACGTTTGAGCAACCCCAAAGTTCATCGTACGGTAAGAGTGACTACGACACTCTCATAGTCTAAGGAACTAAACCACACGTTAACACTTGTATAACAATTGACTTCTGACGGTTGCATCTCAAAGTATAACAAACAAGTTTGGGTCGACTCAATACGATCGTTCTATCAACGTCATACACTACAAAAAGACGCATCCGTAACATTATGGCCCGAACGGAAAAAAATCTATCATGCTTATGACAGTTTTATGACAATAATTGTGACAAAAACACGTATCATCATTGATGTAGTGGGCTCCTACTTCTATGACAGAAAATGGGATTTCGTCCTGGGCCGGCCGGAGACGCACCTGCATGACATTCTTTGGGACGTCCATGACGTAAAAAATCATCGTTGAAGTGAGAGCAAGGAACATTTCAGGAGTTCCCGGTTACGGTGGGTGGTTGGGGCCGAGCGATGCAGTGTGGTTTGCATGTTCGCTCTTGTACACGCGTGTGTGTGAGGCGTTCGCTAATTGAACCCGAGCAAGGCTTTGGCTTACTGAACTTGAGCGATCGCACTAGGTACGTACTAAAGGCGCTTCATCCCTTCACTGTTAACTAAACTCGAGCGATTGCACTAGCTACATACTGAAGCCAACTGACTCCTTCGCTGCTAACTAGACCCGACCGATCGTTGTTGCTGCTTACTGAAGCCGATCGAACCCCCGTGCGACACGTAGCGAGCCGGTTTGGTTGCCTCTAGATGAACAGTGTCTGTTGCTGCCGCGCACGTGGTACATAGAACGAGTCGAGACATGGTGAGTCCAGCCGGTTAGTTGGCTGTGGATGAACAATTCCTAGTGGTGGTTGGTTGAACAGGACCCCTTGGTTGCCGTTTGATGAACAAGACCCTGAGGAGGCCAGTGATAACCCACAAGTATAGGGGACCTTAACAGTTTTCCAGGGTAGAGTATTCAACCAAATTTATAGATACAACACAAGGGGAGCCAAAGAATATTTACAAGTATTAGCATTTGAGTTATCAATTCAACCACACCTGGAGATTAAATATCTACATCAAAGTGGTTAGTAGCATAGAAATATGATAGTTTTGATACTAGTAGTAACAACAATAGTAACGGTAACAGCGATTGCACTGATTTTTGTAGCAGTTGTAACAGTAACAGTAGCCGTAGTAACTTAGCAAGAACCATATGTAGTAAATTCATAGGCATTGGATCGCTAGATTCGTTGGATGATATTCATCATATAACAGTCATAACCTAGGCAATATGGCACTAGATCCAGTTCATAAATATAATGTAGGCATGTATTCCGTAAATAGTCATACGTGCTTATGGAAAGAACTTGTATGACATCTTTTGTCCTACCCTCCTGTGGCAGTGGGGTCCATAAGGAAACTAAGGGATATTAAGGCCTCCTTTTAATAGAGAACCGAAACAAAGCATTAACACATCGTGAATACATGAACTCACTACTAGGGAAAACCCTAGCAGTAGCGCGGGTATTTTGCCTATCAGTAGCGGGATGACGCGCTACTGATAAGGCTCTATAGCTAATGTGTAGAAGTAGCGCATGTCTATTGGGGAATGCCGTAATTTCAAAAAAATTCCTACGATCACGCAAGATCTATCTATGTGATGCATAGCAACGAGAGAGGGAGTGTTTCTTCATACCCTTGAAGATCGCTAAGCGGAAGCGTTTATCAACGCGGTTGATGTAGTCGTACACCTTCACGATCTTCCCCGATCAAGTACCAAACATACGGCACCTCCGTGTTCAACACATGTTCAGCTCGATGACGTCCTCGCCTTCTTGATTCAGCAAGACAGGCGAAGTAGTAGATGATTTCCGGCAGCACGACGGCGTGGTGACGATGTTGGTGAAGAACAATCTCCGCAGGGCTTCGCCTAAGCACTATAGAAACTATGACGGAGGATAAACTAGAGGGGACGGGGTTGCCGGCACACGGCTTCGTGTTTCTTGATGTGTCTTTGGTGCTAGCCCTACCCCTCTATTTATATGTTGAGCCTTGGGGTCAAAACTTGGAGTAAAAGCCTCCACAAAGTCGGTTTCACCCGAAAGTCAAGAGTCCTTCTCGGACTCCAGGGCGAGACGCCAGGGTTCCCGGCGTCTGGACCAAGATGCCAGGGACCCTGGCGTTTGACCCCTGGACTCCGCAAAACTTCCTTTTGCGCTTTCCAAAAACCTTGTGGGCTTTCCCCTTTGGCCCAAATAAAGTGTTCTCGTACCAAAACATTTTGAGAAACATCCAGAATCCCTTCCGGTGAATTCCGGAACCCTTCCGTGGACCAAACACTATTATCCCATATATCAATCTTTATCTCCAGACCATTCCGGAGTTCCTCGTCATGTCCGTGATCATATTCGGGACACCGAACAACATTCAGTCACCAACATACATAACTCATATAATACTATATCGTCAACGAACATTAAGCGTGCAGACCCTACAGGTTCGAGAACTATGTGGACATGACCGAGACACCTCTCTGGTCAATAACCAATAGTTGGAACTTGGATGCCCATATTGGCTCCTACATGTTCTACGAAGATCTTTATCGGTCGAACCGCATAACAACATACGTTGTTCCCTTTGTCATCGGTATGTTACTTGCCCGAGATTCGATTGTCGGCATCATCATACCTAGTTCAATATCGTTACCGGCAAGTCTCTTTACTCGTTCCGTAATACTTCAGCCCGTAACTAACTCATTAATCACAATGCTTGCAAGTCTTATAGTGATGAGTATTACTGAGAGGGCCCAGAGATACCTCTCCGAAACACGGAGTGACAAATCCTAATCTCGATCTATAACAACCCAAAAAACACCTTCGGAGATACCTGTAGAGCATCTTTGTAATCACCCAGTTATGTTGTGACGTCTGATAGCACACAAGGTGTTCCTCCGGTATTCGGGAGTTGCATAATCTCATAGTCTGAGGAACATGTATAAGTCATGAAGAAAGCAGTAGCAATGAAACTGTAACGATCTTAATGCTAAGCTAACGGATGGGTCATGTCCATCACATCATTCTCCTAATGATGTGATCTCGTTCATCAAATGACAACACATGTCTATGGTTAGGAAACATAACCATCTTTGATTAACGACCTAGTCAAGTAGAGGCATACTAGGGACTATATGTTTTGTCTATGTATTCACACATGTACTAAGTTTCCGGTTAATACAATTCTAGCATGAATAATAAACATTTATCATGAATTAAGGAAATAAATAATAACTTTATTATTTCCTCTAGGGCATATTTCCTTCAGTCTCCCACTTGCACTAGAGTCAATAATCTAGTTCACATCATCATGTGATTGAACACCAATAGTTCACATCACCATGTGATTAACACCCATAGTTCACATCGCCATGTGACCAACACTCAAAGTGTTTACTAGAGCCAGTAATCTAGTTCACATCGCTATGTGATTAACACCCAAAGAGTACTATGGTGTGATCATGTTTTTCTTGTGAGAGAAGTTTAGTCAACGAGTCTGTCACATTCAGAGCCGTATGTATTTCGCAAATCTTCCATGTCTACAATGCTCTGCATGGAGATACTCTAGATAATTTCTCCCACTTTCAATATGTATCCAGATTGAGACTTAGAGTCATCTGGATCGGTGTAAAAGCTTTCATTAACGTAACTCTTTATGACGAACTCTTTATCACCTCCATAACCGAGAACCATTTCCTTAGTCTTCACTAGGATAATTTTGACCGTTGTCCAGTGGTCTAATCTTAGATCACTTTTGTACCCCCTTTCCAAACTCATAGCAAGGAACACAATAGGTGTGGTACACAGCACAACATACTTTATAGAACCTATGACTGAGGCATAGGGAATGATTTTTCATTCTTCTTTCTATTTTCTGCCGTGGTCGGGCTTTGAGTCGTACTCAACTTTACACCTTGTAATACATGCAAGAACTTCTTCTTTGATTGATCCATTTTTAACCTTTTCAAAAACTTGTCAAGGTATGTATTCATTGAAAAATCTTATCAAGCGTCTTGATCTATCTCTATAGATCTTGATGCCCAATATATAAGCAACTTCACCGAGGTCTTTCTTTGAAAAACTCCTTTCAAATTCTCCTTTATGCTTTCCAGAAAATTCTACATCATTTCCGATCAACAATATGTCATTCACATATACTTATCAGAAAGGCTGTAGTGCTCCCACTCACATTCTTGTAAATACGGGCTTCACCGCAAATCTGTATAAAACTATATGCTTTGATCAACTTATCAAAGCGTATATTCCAACTGTGAGATGCTTGCACCAGTCCATAGATGGATCACTGGAGCTTTGCACACATTGTTAGCACCTTTAGGATTGACAAAACCTTCTGGTTGCATCATATACAACTCTTCTTTAAGAATCCATTAAGGAATGCAATTTTGACATCCTTTTGCCAGATTTCATAAAATGTGGCAATGTGTAACTTGATCCGGACAGACTTAAGCATCGCTACGAGTGAGAAAATCTCATCGTAGTAAACAGCTTGAACTTCTCAAAAACCTTTTTCGAGAAGTCTAGCTTTGTAGATAGTAACACTAATATCAGTGTCCGTCTTCCTCTTGAAGATCCATTTATTTTCCATGGCTTGCCAATCATTGGGTAAGTCAACCAAAGTCCACACTTTGTTCTCATACATGGATTCCATCTCAGATTTCATGGCCTCAAGCCATTTCGAGGAATCTGGGCCCATGATCACTTCCTCATAGTTTGTAGGTTCATCATGGTCTTGTAACATGACTTCCAGAATAGGATTACCATACCAATCTGGTGCGGACCGTACTCTGGAAGACCTACGAGGTTCTGTAATAACTTGATATAAAGTTTCATGATCATCATCATTAACTTCCTCAGTAATTGGTGTAGGAATCACTGGAACTAATTTCTGTGATGAACTACTTTCCAATAAGGGAGAAGGTACAATTACCTCATCAAGTTCTACTTTCCTTCCACTCACTTCTTTCGAGAGAAACTCCTTCTATAGAAAGGATCCATTCTTAGCAACAAATATTTTGCCTTCGGATCTGTGATAGAAGGTGTACCCAATAGTTTCCTTTGGGTATCCTATGAAGACGCACTTCTCCGATTTGGGTTCGAGCTTATCAGGGTGAAGCTTTTTCACATAAGCATCGCAGCCCCAAACTTTAAGAAACGACAACTTTGGTTTCTTGCCAAACCACAGTTCACAAGGCATTGTTTCAACGGATTTTGATGGTGCCCTATTTAAGGTGAATGCAGCTGTCTCTAATGCATAACCCCAAAATGATAGTGGTAACCTAGTAAGAGTCATCATAGATCGCACCATATCCAATAAAGTGCGGTTACGACGTTCGGACACACCATTACGCTGCGGTGTTCCATGTGGCATGAGTTGTGAAACTATTCCACATTGTTTTAAATGAAGGCCAAACTCGTAACTCAAATATTCTTCTCTACGATCAGATCGTAGAAACTTTATTTTCTTGTTACGATGATTCTCCACTTCATTCCGAAATTCTTTGAACTTTTCAAATGTTTCAGACTTGTGTTTCATTAAGTAGATATACCCATATCTGCTCAAATCATTTGTGAAGGTCAGAAAATAACAATACCCGCCACGAGCATCAACACTCATTGGACCATATAAATCGGTACATATTATTTCCAATAAGTCACTAGCTCATTCCATTGTTCCGGAGAACAGAGTTTTATTCATCTTGCCCATAAGGCATGGTTCGCAAGCATCAAATGATTCATAATCAAGTGATTCCAAAAGTCCATCTTTATGGAGTTTCTTCATGTGCTTTATACCGATATGACCCAAACGGCAGTGCCACAAATATGTTGCACTATCATTATCAACTTTGCATCTTTTGGCATCTATGAATATGTGTATTACTATGATCAAGATTCAATAAACCATTAACATTGGGTGTATGACCATAGAAGGTATTATTCATGTAAATAGAATAACAATTTATTCTCTGTTAGATGAATAATCGTATTGCAATAAACATGATCTAATCATATTTATGCTCAACGCAAACACCAAATAACATTTATTTAGGTTCAACACTAACCCCGAAAATATAGGGTGTGTGCGATGATGGTCATATCAATCTTGGAACCACTTCCAACATACATCGTCACTTCACCCTCAACTAGTCTCTATTTATTCTGCAACTCCTGTTTCGAGTTACTAATCTTAGCAACCGAACAAGTATCAAATACCCAGGGGTTACTACGAGCACTAGTAAGGTACACATCAATAACATGTATATCAAATATACCCTTGTTCACTTTTCCCATCCTACTTATCCACGAAATATTCAGGGCATTTCCGCCTCCAGTGACCATTTCCTTTGCAGTAGAAGCACTCAGTTTCAGGCTTTGGTCCAGCTTTGGGATTCTTCATGGGAGTGAAAACTTGCTTGTCATTCTACTTGGAGTTCCCTTTCTTTACCTTTGCCCTTTTCTTGAAACTAGTGATCTTGTCAATCATCAACACTTGATGCTCTTTCTTGATTTCTACCTTCGTTGATTTCAACATCATGAAGAGTTCGGGAATCGTTTCGTCATCCCTTGCATACTATAGTTCATCATGAAGTTCCAGTAACTTGGTGATGGTGACTAGAGAACTTTGTCAATCACTATATTATCTGGAAGATTAACTCCCACTTGATTCAAGTGATTGTAGTACCCAGACAATCTGAGCACTTGCTCACTGCTTGAGCCATTCTCCTTGATAACCCACAAGTATAGGGGATCACAACAGTTTTCGAGGGTAGAGTATTCAACCCAAATTTGTTGATTCGACACAAGGGGAGCCAAAGAATATTCTCAAGTACTAGCAGCTGAGTTGTCAATTCAACCACACCTGGAAACTTAGTATCTGCAGCAAAGTGTTTAGTAGCAAAGTAATATGATAGTGGTGGTAACGGTAACAAAAGTAAAGACAACAAAAGTAATGTTTTTGGTATCTTGTAGTGATTGTAACAGAAGCAACGGAAAAGTAAATAAGCGAGAACCAGTATATGGAAAACTCGTAGGCACCGGATTAGTGATGGATAATTATGCCGGATGTGGTTCGTCATGTAACAGTTATAACATAGGGTGACACATAACTAGCTCCAGTTCATCAATGTAATGTAGGCATGTATTCCGTATATAGTCATACGTGCTTATGGAAAAGAACTTGCATGGCATCTTTTGTCCTACCCTCCCGTGGCAGCGGGGTCCTATTGGAAACTAAGGGATATTAAGGCCTCCTTTTAATAAAGAACCGGAACAAAGCATTAGAACATAGTGAATACATGAACTCCTCAAACTATGGTCATCACCAGGAGTGCCCGATTATTGTCACTTCGGGGTTGCCGGATCATAACACATAGTAGGTGACTATAGACTTGCAAGATAGGATCAAGAACACACATATATTCATGAAAACATAATAGGTTCAGATCTGAAATCATGGCACTCGGGCCCTAGTGACAAGCATTAAGCATAGCAAAGTCATAGCAACATCAATCTCAGAACATAATGGATACTAGGGATCAAACCCTAACAAAACTAACTCGATTACATGATAAATCTCATCCAACCCATCACCGTCCAGCAAGCCTACGATGCAATTACTCACTCACGGCGGTGAGCATCTTGAAATTGGTGATGGAGGATGGTTGATGATGACGATGGCAACGAATCCCCCTCTCCGGAGGCCCGAACGGACTCCAGATCAGCCCTCCCGAGAGAGATTAGGGCTTGGCGGTGGCTCCGTATCGTAAAACGTGATGATTTCTTCTCTCTGATTTTTTCTCCCCGAAAGCCAATATATGGAGTTGGAGTTGGCATCGGAGGGCCACCAGGGGGCCCACGAGGTAGGGGGCGCGCCCGGGGGGGGGGGGGGGGGAGGGGCGCCCCCACCCTCATGGACAGGGTGTGGGCCCCCTGGTCTTCATCTTTTGTGAGGATTTTTTATTGTTTTTTCTAAGGTGTTCCGTGGAGTTTCAGGTCATTCCGAGAACTTTTATTTTCTGCACATAAAACAACACCATGGCAATTCTGCTGAAAACAGCATCAGTCCGGGTTTGTTCCATTCAAATCATACAAGTTAGAGTCCAAAACAAGGGCAAAAGTGTTTGGAAAAGTAGATACGACGGAGACGTATCAACTCCCCCAAGCTTAAACCCTTGCTTGTCCTCAAGCAATTCAGTTGACAAACTGAAAGAGAAAAAGAAAAACTTTTACAAACTCTGTTTTCTCTTGTTTTTGTAAACATGAAAAGCCAGCATTCAAGTTTCAGCAATTATTATGAACTAACCATACTCACAATAACACGTAGGTCTCACAATTACTCATATCAATAGCATAATCAGCTAGCGAGCCATAATAATAAAACTTGGATGACAACACTTTCTCAAAATAATCATAATATGTTATAACAAAATGGTATCTCGCTAGCCCTTTCTGAGACCGCAAAACATAAATGCAGAGCACCTTTAAAGATCAAGGACTGACTAAACATTGTAATTCATGGTAAAAGAGATCCAGTCAAGTCATACCTAATATAAACCAATAATAATGAATGCAAATGACAATGTGCTCTCCAGCGGGTGCTTTTTAATAAGAAGGGTGATGACTCAACATAAAAGTAAATAGATAGGCCCTTCGCAGAGGGAAGCAGGGATTTGTAGAGGTGCCAGAGCTCGGTTTTGAAACAGAGATAAATTATATTTTGAGCGGCATACTTTCGTTGTCAACATAACAACTAAAATACGACGATATCTTCCATGCTAAATAGATTATAGGCGGTTCCCAAACAGAATGGTAAAGTTTATACTCCCCTTGTTCCACAAGCATCAATCCATGGCTTGCTCGAAACAACGAGTGCCTCCAACATTTAACGGGTTCCAAGGGGAGTTTTGTTTGCAGTTATTTTGATTTAGTTTGCATGAAGCATGGGACTGGGCATCCCGGATACCAACCATTTTCTCGTGAATGAGGAGCGGAGTCCACTCCTCTTGAGAATAACCCGCCTAACACGGAAGATAAGGGCAGCTCTAGTTGACATATGAGCTATTCGAGCATGCAAAATAGAATGTTTATTTGAAGGTTTACTTGGAACTGCAGTTAAATACCGCATATAGGTAGGTGTAGTGGACTCATATGGAACAACTTTGGGGTTTAAGGAGTTTGGATGCACAAGTAGTATTCCCGCTTAGTACAGGTGAAGGCTAGCAAAAGACTAGGAAGCAACCAACTGAGAGAGCGACAACAGTTGTAAACATGCATTAAAACTAATTTACACCGAATACAAGCATGAGTAGGATATAATCCACCATGAACATAAATATCATGAAGGCTATGTTGATTTGATTCAACTACATGCGTGAACATGTGCCAAGTCTAGTCACTCAATACATTTAAAGGAGGATACCGTCCCATCATACCACATCATAATCATTCTAATAGCATGTTGGCACGCAAGGTAAACCATTATAAGTCATAGCTAATCAAGCATGGCACAAGCAACTATAATCTCTAAATGTCATTGCAAATATGTTTACTTCATAATAGGTGAATCAGGAACGATGAATCATCATATTTACAAAAACAAGAGAGGTTGAGTTCATACCAGCTTTTCTCATCCCAATAAGTCCATCATATATCATCATTATTGCCTTTCACTTGCACGACCGAACGGTGTGTATAATAATAAGAGTGCACGTGCATTGGACTAAGCTGGAATCTGCAAGCATTCAACTCAAGAGAGAAGACAAGTAATATGGGCTCTAAGTTAAATAAACAATCATGCATAAAGGAGCCACTAAGCATTTTCAATATGGTCTTCTCGACCCCCAAATAAAGGAAAAGAAAATAAAATTATTTACACGAGAAAGCTCCCAACAAGTAAAAGAAGAACGGGAAATATTTTTGGGTTTTCTTTTATAATTCTACTACAAGCATGGAAAGTAAACTAACTATTTTTTTGGGTTTTTCTTAAGGTTTATCAAACACACAAGAAGAAAGCAGGAAAAAGAAAATAAACTAGTATGGATATTACAGTGAAAGAGTATGAGCACCGACATCTAGCAATGAGTGTGTGTGTGAACATGAATGTAATGTCGGTGGGAAATACGTTCTCCCCCAAGCTTAGGCTTTTGGCCTAAGTTGGTCTATTGCCAGGGATAGCCTGGCAGATACCCGTAGGTGAAGCTGGGGTCGTACTGCGATGAGGAAGACTCTGACTACCACTGGCTGGCAGCCTCCTCTGGATCCCAAGAATAAACAGATAGTCGTGGGGGCTCATCTTGTGGCTCCGGTTCTGGGGCTGGTGCAGGATTCTGATAGGCTTGAGCAGCCGACCACGGAACGATGTGTGGTTCTGCAGACAAGTTAAACAAAGAAGGAGTAGGCAAAGTAATAGTCTCAGGGTGATGTTTATCAAAGTATAATTTATATCTGAGCTCCCCTTCGCGATTCTTAACAAGAAAATCATGCGCTATCATACTCTTATAATCTAAATAAACACGGGGCAGCACTGTTTCTTCTTTCTCCTCGTGCCTAATAGGTATTTCAAAATGTTCGGCTAGGCGTGAAGCATAAATGCCTCCGAAGATGGGGCCTTTAGTACGGTTCAGACTTAACCGTCTAGCAACAATTCCACCCATACTAACAGAGTTATTGCGGTATAAACCATGGAGCAAAATAATAATATCAGGAATACTAAGGTTCCCACAGTTCCCGCGTCCAATCAAGCAACGACTAGCAAATAAGGCAAAGTAGTGTAAAATAGGAAAATGTATGCTAGTGATCCTTGCGTCAGCAACCTTCCTGGTTTCTCCCACCGTTATGGTGTTAATAAAAGCTTCTACTTCGTTACGGTGGGATTCATCTAAGGTGCCCTCAAAGGGTATTCTGCTAACCTCGCAGAATTCAGCTAATGTCATCTCTTTAACAACGTCATATAAATGAAACTCTACTGTCGGAGGTGATTTCTTAGGGAAAAAGTAGAAGTTTTGCACAAAAGTATTTGTGAGTAAGAGATACTGATGACGCTGGTCGTGGAGGAAGTTGGTGAGGCCAGGATTCTCAATCAATAAATATAAATCTTCATAAATCCCGGCTCTCCTCAAGAAGTCATCGGAAGGCCATTCACACGGCTGGACCTCCATGGTACGAGGCAAATTAAATTTGGGCTTCTGTTCTTCTTCCTTTTGTTTTTCCTTAGAGCTCCGTCTCGATGAGCCCCTCAAAAATTTCTTCATTATTTCTGAAACAATCTGAAATTTTTAGTAACTTCAAATAAAAGTGAACCAACTTCAATAAAATTGATAGTAACAACTCCCACAAGTACCTAGAGCCTAAATAAAGCATTGGAACTACTTAGAACCATATAAATTTGACATGCAAGCTCAAGAACATGGTCACCTATGCAACACAAATTTGCAATGAATAAAGCACTAGAACAAAAACTAATTGGACCAATGGAGGAGTCACATACCAAGGAACAATCTCCCCAAGCAGTTTTGCGAGAGGTGCTTTGAGCAAGGAGATCGAAAATCACAACAACGGGGGCTGGAACTCGTGCTTGAGTTGTTTTTTCGTGTTTGTGTGAGGTAGAGGAAGAAAATGGGTGCAGGAATAAGTGGAGGAGGGCCACCGTGGGCCCACGAGGCAGGGGGCGCGCCTAGGGGGGTAGGGCACGCCCTCCACCCTCATGGCCAGGTGGCAGCTCCCCCTGTGGTAATTTTTGCACAGTAAATTCTCAAATATTCCCAAAAAAATCATATTAAATTGGCATGGCATTCTGAGGACTTCTATTTTCGGGATATTTTTATATTGCACAGATAAGTCAGGAAATAGACAGAAAAATGCTATTTTACTTTATTTCTACTAAGTAACAGAAAATATAAAGAGGGTACAGAAGGTTGTGCTTCTAGTTTCATCCATCTCGTGATCATCAAAATGAACCCACTAATAAGGTTGATCAAGTCTTGTTAACAAACTCATTCCGAATAATCACGGAACCGGAGAAATTTCGAATAACACTAAGTTACCTCAATGGGGATATGAAAATCCCCAACAATAATACCGGCATGTATAGCAGTTGATTTATCAGCCATTTGCAAAGATATTTCAGTAGGTGTCAACTTATTCAAATCAAGTCTACGATATAAAGAGAGAGGCATAACACTGACACCGGCTCCAAGATTACATAAAGCAGTTTTAACATAACTTCTCTTAATGGAGCATGGTATAGTAGGTACTCCTGGATCTCCAAGTTTCTTTGATATTCCACCCTTAAAAGTGTAATTAGCAAGCATGGTGGAAATTTCAGCTTCAGGTATTTTTCTTTTATTAGTAATGATATCCTTCATGTAGTTAGCATAAGGATTTGTTTTGAGCACATCAGTTAATCACATACATAAAAAGATGGGTCTAATCATTTCAGCAAAGCGCTCGAAATCCTCATCATCCTTTTTCTTGGATGGTTTCAGAGGAAAAGGCATGGGTTTCTGAATCCATGGTTCCCTTTCTTTACCATGTTTCCTAGCAACGAAGTCTCTTTTATCATAACATTGATTCTTTGATTGTGGGTGTCGGTGTCAAAACCGGCGGATCTCGGGTAGGGGGTCCCAAACTGTGCATCTAGGCGGATGGTAACATGAGACAAGGGACACGATGTTTTTACCCAGGTTCGGGCCCTCTCGATGGAGGTAAAACCCTACTCCTGCTTGATTAATATTGATGATATGGGTAGTACAAGAGTGGATCTACCATGAGATCAGATAGGCTAAACCCTAGAAGCTAGCCTATGGTATGATTGGTGTTCGTCCTACAGACTAAAACTCTCCAGTTTATATAGACACCGGAGAGGGCTAGGGTTACACAGAGTCGGTTACAATGGGAGGAGATCTTCATATCGTATCGCCAAGCTTGCCTTCCACATCAAGGAAAGTCCCATCCGGACACAGGACGGAGTCTTCAATCTTGTATCTTCATAGTCCGGGAGTCCGGCCAAAGGTCATAGTCCGGCCATCCGGATACCCCCTAATCCAGGACTCCCTCAGTAGCCCCTGAAGCAGGCTTCAATGACGACGAGTCCAGCGCGCAAGTTGTCTTCGGCATTGGAAGGCGGGTTTTTCCTGCGAATACTTCATAGAAGATGTTGAACACCAGGATAGTGTCCGGCTCTGCAAAATAAGTTCCACATGCCACCATAGAGAGAATAACATTTGCACCAATCTAATCTACTGACGTATTCCGCAGCGTGACATCACGCCACGGCCAGGCTTTTATTCATTTTACTGTTCCACCTCAGCGCGTTTAGCAAGGCGGTTTCCTTGGCACGTCTTGTCAAAGCAGAGATCGTGTCCCCTTATTCCAGGATTCTCATCAATACGGGCGTGGGTAACCCAACCACGCCATTAACCACGGCGCTTGGGAGATAAGCGAGTTTTATTAGGCCGGTGGGGGCTCGTAGTTTTGGCCGCCCATATAAGGGGATAAGAATCCGCCCTTTCCATTCACGCCTTCTTCCTCCTTTGCTTATTCGTCCCTGCGCGCTCGAGTTCCAACGCCCAAGCCCGCACTTCCCACCTCAACCTTCTCCGATCATGTCCGGAGCGGGAGGTAGATGGATGGCCTCCTCCGTCACGGAGGGGCAAATCAAAAAGTTGAGGAAGGCCGGATACCTGTCTGACGACATCGCGCACCGGCTTCCAAATGTGGGGCAACTCATCCCCACCCCCAAGCCCCATGAGAGGGTTGTTTTTCTTCCACATTTCCTCCGCGGACTGGGTTTTCCTCTTCATCCATTCGTCCGGGGGCTCATGTTCTATTACGACCTGGACTTCCACGATCTGGCCCCGAACTTTATCCTCAACATCTCGGTGTTCATCGTAGTGTGCGAGGCCTTCCTCTGCATCCAGCCCCACTTCAGCTTATGGCTGAAGACTTTTAATGTCAAGCCGATAGTGGTGAGCGGCCGCCAAGCGGAGTGCGGAGGTGCCATGGTGGGCCGGATGGCCAACGTCATATGGCTCGAGGGCTCCTTCATGGAGACAATAAAAGGATGGCAATCGGGGTGGTTCTACATCACCGAGCCACGCGACCCCAAATGGGAAGCGGCCCCCGAATTCCGATCTGGCTTTCCCACATGGCTCACCTCCTGGAAAGAGACGGGCCTAACGCGGGGAGATTCGGAAGAGCTGACCGGACTCCAAACCTGCGTTAAAAGGCTGGTGAGCAAGAACCTCAAGCTCATCAATGTAGTCCAGGTCATGCTTATCCGCCGGGTCCTCCCATGCCAACAACGGACCTTCAAATTGTGGGAGTTTGATCTGGCACAGCACCCAACCTTGAGCGGGCTCTTCGACACCACGTATGAAGATGCCTGGAAGGTGCTATTCAAGGGTCCTGAGGCCCCCGCGTCCGCTACCGAGGATCGCAGATTCAGCTTGCGGCGCCAGGCCAACGAGGTAAGCTATTCTACCATTTACGAGACTTTTGTCTTTCATAGTTTGTGTGACGCCCCCGATTTAATCGTACACTAATCATGCACGCAAATGTGTACGATCAAGATCAGGGACTCACGGGAAGATATCACAACACAACTCTACAAATAAAATAAGTCATACAAGCATCATAATACAAGCCAGGGGCCTCGAGGGCTCGAATACAAGTGCTCGATCATAGACGAGTCAGCGGAAGCAACAATATCTGAGTACAGACATAAGTTAAACAGGGTGCCATAAGATGGCTAGCACAAACTGGGATACAGATCGAAAGAGGCGCAGGCCTCCTGCCCGGGATCCTCCTAACTACTCTTGGTCGTCGTCAGCGGGCAGCACGTAGTAGTAGGCATCTCCGGTGTAGTAGGGGTCGTCGTCGACGGTGGCGTCTGGCTCCTGGACTCCAGCATCTGGTTGCGACAACTAGAAAGAAAGGAAAGGGGAAAAAGGAGGGAGAAAGCAACCGTGAGTACTCATCCAAAGTACTCGCAAGCAAGGAACTACACTACATATGCATGGGTATATGGTAAGGGGCCATATCAGTGGACTGAACTGCAGAATGCCAGAATAAGAGGGGGATAGCTAGTCTTATCGAAGACTACGCTTCTCGCCGCCACCGTCTTGCATCAAGTAGAAGAGAGTAGATTGAAGTCCTCCAAGTAGCATCTCCAAGTAGCATCTCATAGCATAATCCTACCCGGCGATCCCCTCCTCATATCCCTGAGGGAGAGCGACCACCGGTTGTATCTGGCACTTGGAAGGGTGTGTTTTATTAAGTATCCGGTTCTAGTTGTCATAAGGTCAAGGTACAACTCCAAGTCGTCCTGTTACCGAAGATCACGGCTATTCGAATAGATTAACTTCCCTGCAGGGGTGCACCACATAGCCCAACACGCTCGATCCCATTTGGCCGGACACACTTTCCTGGGTCATGCCCGGCCGCGGAAGATCAACACGTCGCAGCCCCACCTAGGCAAAACAGAGAGGCCAGCACGCCGGTCTAAACCTAAGCGCACAGGGGTCTGGGCCCATCGCCCATAGCACACCTGCACGTTGCGTACGCGGCCGAAAGCAGACCTAGCCTAGTGGCGTTCCAGTCCAATTCGGCGCGCGCCGCTCCGTCGCTGACGTCTGAAGTGCTTCGGCTGATACCACGACGTCGGGATACCCATAACTACTCCCACGTAGATGGTTAGTGCGTATAGGCTCGTAGCCAGACTCAGATCAAATACCAAGATCTCGTTAAGCGTGTTAAGTATCCGCGAACGCCGAACAGGGCCAGGCCCACCTGTCTCCTAGGTGGTCTCAACCTGCCCTGTCGCTCCGCCACAAAAGATCCACACAGAGGGCCGTCGGGACAAAGGTCCTTTTAGCCCCCAATCCGTGAATCACTCGCGGGTACTCTTCGAGCTGACCCGACTTTAGTCACCATCTGTATAGTATGTATGTATGTATAATATATACCCGTGATCACCTCCCGAGTGATCACGGCCCAATAGTATAGCAAGGCAGACTGACAAGAATGTAGGGCCAATGATGATAAACTAGCATCCTATACTAAGCATTTAGGATTGCAGGTAAGGTATCAACAGGTGTAGCAACAATGTCAGGCTATGCATCAGAATAGGATCAACGGAAAGCAGTAACATGCTACACTACTCTAATGCAAGCAGTATAGAGAAGAATAGGCGATATCTGGTGATCAAGGGGGGGCTTGCCTGGTTGCTCTGGCAAGAGAGAGGGGTCGTCAACTCCGTAGTCGAACTGGTCAGCAGCAGCGTCGGTCTCGTAGTCTACCGGAGAGAAGAGGGGGGAAGAAATAATGAATACAGAGCAAACAAAGCATCACAAAATATAACAAGGCAATACGCGGTGTTCGGTGTGCCCTAACGCGGTAGTAGGTGATACCGACGAAGGGGGAAGATATACGGGAAAGTATTCCCGGTGTTCCGTGTTTTCGGGCAGAGGAGCCGGAGGGGGAAAGTTGCGGGTTCGATAGGTTAGGGGTGTGCGGCGGACGAACGGACTGCGTATCCGGAATCGTCTCGTCGTTCTGAGCAACTTTCATGTTGAAAATATTTTAATCCGAGTTACGGATTAAAAGTTATGATTTTCTAAAGATTTTATTAATTTCTGGAATTTAATTAATTATTTAATTTAATTCGAAAATGGAATTATGACATCAGCATGATGTCATGCTGACGTCAGCAGTCAACAGGGTTGACTGGTCAACCTGACCAGTGGGACCCACTGGTCAGTGACACATTTTGATTAGTCATCTAATTTAACCTAATTAGTATTAATTAGGAGGGGGCCATTGTCATTGAGTAATTAATTAATTGAGTAACAGTTTAGTTAGCTTAGTTATTTAATTAGTTTAATTAATCAAAATTAATTAAGTTAATTATTTCTTTAATTAATTATTTTTATTTTTATTTTCTTTTTTTTAAATACGTTCTGGGCGTGGGCCCCATCTGTCATTGGGCCAGGGGCCTTAGCGGGTGTGGGGTTTACGGGCGCCGGGCGTGGGCACCCGAACGGGCGAGTCCCGAGCGGAGCCAGCCGAGGCGCTGTGGGTGGCTCGCCGGAGCGCGGCCACTGCGAGCAGACGAGGGAGGGCGCAAGGAGGAGCCGAGGCGCGTGAGAGGAACGACGGAGGCAGGGGCACAGGAGCACTCCGCGAGCGGGCGCGACCACGGTGAGTGGGCGAGCGCGGGGGCTGCAGTGGTGCTGGCGGCAGCGCCGCAGCACAGTAGCAGCTGCTGCAGCTCGTGGCAGGGCACGACCAGGAGCGGCAAGTGGGGCGACGGCGTGGCCGATGCAGTCGTCGAGCAGGAGGGTGTGCGGGCCTGGACGGGCCTGGAGCGCACGGGGTACGGGGCATGGCGTGCTCGACCGCAAGGCAGAGATGGGCCGGAGGCGAGCGGACTGCACGGGCGCGAGGTGGACGAGCGCGGTGTCCGCAGACGAAAAGAAGGGGAGAGGGGAGGCCGAGGCCGAGGGCCTCACCGCCGTTTGCAGGGGCACATGGGCGTCGAGGCTCGGGGGCGACCCGTGGGGAGGAGGACGGGGACGATCGACGGAGACGGGAGGCGAGGTAGTCGAGGCAGAGGGGATCCGGGAGGGTGGCTCCGGCGACTGGACCTCCAGGCGGCGGCGATTGGTGTCGAAGGGGGCTCGGGAATGCTCCCTCGATCCAGATCGGATCGAGAGGGGGGAGAGCGGCGTGGGGAGTGGGGATGGGTGCGGTCGGGAGTTAGGGTTTCTGGGATGGGGGGATAAGGGGAGTGGGGTGGCCGGTTGGGCCGGCCCAGGGGCCAGGTGGGGTGGGGCTTCGGGGGGCTGGCTGGGCCGGGGGAAGGGCTGGCCCAGATGGGCCAGGGGAGGTTCCCTCCCTCTTTTCTTCTTCCTTTCTTTTCTTTTATTATTTTTCTTTTTCTGCTTTCTGTTTTAGTTTAATTAAAATGCCAAAACATTTTACAATAATTTGTGCACCCCACCATAATTAGGTTTGCTATTTTAGACAACCCCCGAACAATTTAGTTTTCGTTTCTGAAAACTTTTATTGTTTGTTTTCGTTTTAAATTTGAAATTCGAACTAGGTTCCGAACTAACGCGAGTTTATCCACAGTAACCGAGGTGACGTGGCACCATTAGCGGGGAATCACTGTAGCTTAATTATCCGGGCGTCACAATTCTCCTCCACTACAAGAAATCTCGTCCCGAGATTTAAGAGGGGGTATAAGGGGGAAGGTCTGGTTACGAAATCCTAACGAATCTTCTCAGTCTTGGTTGCTCTTCTTGAAGAGGTCGATCCATTACATTGACATCTTCATTTCTCTGATTCAGGTCATCATGGTGATGTCGTCCTTTGCTTCCTTTGCTTCAGGATCTCCAACGTACTTACGACTAGGTAAGGGGCAGCTTGACTACGACAGAATGCTTGTGAGGGATACAACCTGGGGGTTAACCCATGAATTAGTATAAGATTATCTCTTGAGTCGAACATATCGAATACATCAAGAGTAAGGTACGAAGGTACAATAAGAGGTTCCAAGTGGATAGATAGTTGCTCGAAGTCTGAACCAGAGTGAGTAAGGGTTTCAGAGCAGCGAGAGTAAGTATTGCGTCTGATACCAGAATAGAGCATTAGGAAGGTGGCCCGTGAATAAAATACGAAGCCAAGCGCGAGGAATAACTTCGACAATAGGGTGTATAGGAGAGTCAGGTTTCGATCCAGTGGACCTGTGGGTTATGGGCCCACCATGTGGGTTAGAAGTAGGAAGGGCGGAGACGTCTTGCGTGATCATGCAAGCTAGGCATGTCAGGGGGGGGGTAGCCTGTCAATTATGTCGGTGACAACATCGATACCAAGGGCGAGGGACGAAGAGAACTTCTTTCCTACTCGTTCAACGAGGCGGACCAATAGGCAAAGTTCTCATCCATCGGTGGTTACCGGAATGTCATCAACAATAAAAACAGGGTCTTACTGACAGAGTTGTACATCGGGGTGTTTGCACAAGCAGTGGATTATTACTGCTTATATCATATAGATCATAGCAAAGGTCTAAACAAACCAATGGAAGGAAAATATGATCATCAGATTAAACAGAACAATGGAAAGGAAAATGTGTTTAAACACATATTTCAGGGGTATATCCTTCCCAAGGATAAGCAGAGCATGATATCCATGACAGGATATAATGTAGAAAACTCTTTAGGTAGGGGAGAGAATTTTCATGACATTACCCATACATCGGTGTTTGGATAATTGAGCAAGAAACATTTAGCATTGGGCTTCAAATGTTCTTGTTGAAAATCGGAGTACCACAGACATGCTTCGAGATAGCATTGACATGGTGTTTGTTTCAATCAAGGGCCAGACTTTGGATATAGGAAAGATCCATTAGGAACAACTTGTAGGATAAGTCTTACAATTTCCTCATGGAAGAATGGATAGCCTTGCGAAAAATGAAACGGTAACAATAGGTCCTCCGGCCAGGTGTGCTAGGCACGATATCACCTTACCGGGTCATATAAAGTCCAGTGTTATGACTCTTGGAAAAGGTTCCAACCATCATATCTGACCGAGATTCATATCCAATTGGTGTCATGATACCTCAAACTCAGGGGGTCCGAGAGGAAAAGGTGCAACACAAACTGACAAAATGACATTGCAAGATTCTCGAGAAATGAACTATGGGAGCAGGTTTCTGAAGCAATAGTTCATCATTAAACCAAGGAGGGGATGAGAAGGTGGCTGATGGGCTCAGCGACAATTCATCGAAAATTCCAAACGGATGGATTTCCACGATAATGTGAACAAGAAGATGACATTTGTTGGATCAAATGATATAGTGGGATTTGCTCGAGGAAAACATACATAATTAAACATTGGTTGACGGTGCATCTGAAATATGGGTTGGGTTGCACGACCAATGTCAGAATGGTGATTCAATAAGCCATAGTCGTAGAATGAAACTATAGACCAATAACTTCAAAGCAAGAGGGTTGCTCGAAGTTTAGAATTTACACATCACAGACCATTTGTCGGTATTCCGGTTGAAAACCATACGGGGACCAAGGAATGAACGAAGATGGAAAGAAGGATTATGATATCAAGAATTATTAAGAGGTGGTGAAATTCTCACCACATTCTTGACAAAAGAGATGGTAATACTTCCGAGGTAAGGAAGATCAACTGCTGGGTAGCAGTGATCTCAAGGTTTACAAAAAAACACGAACAAGTTGTGTTGAACGGAAGGCAATAAAGTGGTCGATGAGAACAAGAATCATCGAGGGGCAAGGATGGTATTACCCATCATGAATTCAATTGAATTCCTGGAAGAGCTCATAAGGTTGATGATATTCACGACACAATTGTCGCGAGAGTTCATGAAGATGTAATCGATCGGTGATGACATCAAGTCAAAGTAATGATAAAGTGAAAGGTTATCGGAACCAAGGGTACGACACAAACTCGAAACCAAGCTTGTTGTTCAAGGCGAAATGATATGACGATGATGATCGACGTAAGGTTAGTTCATCGTCGAAAATTGTGCTCCGGGAAGAAGGACCGGGTAGCACAGTTAGAATCGTCACGACAATGATATAGCCAGGCAGGCTAGGAATGGCGTGATTGGGTACAAACTCGTACTTATAGAAGCTTACTGAAGAGTTGTTGAACCGAAGAGCGGACTCGGTTTAGTTCTCGGTGTCTTTGAGTGTTCAATAACTCAGAGCCCGTGAAAAATCGGAATCAGTGGGAAGGTAGCACTTGATGAAGAACTCATAAGGAGTTATGCAGTTCCATGATAGTCTCGAGATACCAGGGGGGTAATACTCGACACAAGATCAAAGTAAAGGTGGGACTGGTGTATTGATCTATAGAAGACAATTGCTTTAACTTGTCCGAGAAATGAGATCAAAGAAGAACAATCATGGTCGGAACCACGGTTGCAAAAGGCCAGATCCTAGATATAAGATGAACTTATACCAAAGGAATAATTTATTTAAAAGAAGCTTTAATGATAAGATCTACATCGTGTCCATGGGCATGAACACAAGTTCAAGGTCGACTCCCACTTCTCCAATGCATAACCTTTCATTCACTTCTCACGTTCGATGAAGTTGTAGTGTTGAAATTTTATCTGGTGAAGCACCAGAAGAGTATGACTCGTGAAAACTCTCAGGTTCACACGGTTTAGAGAAGGCATATGTTCAACCCACAGGGGCTTCTTAGAAACGTATACCACAAGTTTCAAGAGTAAATAACACAAGCTCGAAAGTAGAGCAAGGTTGAGAAAGTAGATGATACAATTACCAAGGGCATTATGTATCCAAGGGAAGGCTCACAAGGTTATTGAATATGAAGGATGCTGACGGATAAAATCCAACAATGGGCCTGATGGTCCACAAAGGATCTGATATGAGTATCGGTACTCAACCAGAAGAGGAAGGAATGCAAATGCAACAGGTTATGGAATCATCTGAATAATTCAAAGCTTAAATAAAAAGGAATTATGATTTCCAAAACAAAGGATCAGAAGCAGACGTTCTGATCAAGGATGGATCAATTGAATATACCAGAGGCACAATCGACGACAGATAGTTTGGTCGAGAACCAGCTCATGTTTGAAAGACGTCTGAGCCGGAGAGATAATTTAAAAGGATCAACTGATGATTATGTGCATTCGCAACATATTGAGTCAACAGACTCAAAATGATCATGACAAGGAATGTCAATAAGATTTCTATACTTATGGGATTAATCATAATGAAAGTAAACAAGAAATTCCAAGAGCAATAGGCTGCTCGGGATTTTCGGAAGATCGAATGGCATTTCGAAGACTTTTGTGAAATACATGAATCAACTGGGGTTGAGCGGATACTCGACAAGTGCGAGGATTTATTTGAAGGGGTATTCATGTGGCAAAGAACTGCTAGGCAGTAGGCACAAGGTATTCTCGGAACAATAAAGAAAACTTCGGGGTATCTTGTAATAACAAGATCAATGGGGGATGATCGTATGAATGGCAAGTGTAAGTAGTTATCCATACGGATTTATCGGTGGTCAGGAATAGCAAAAGTGATGGGCACAAAGTCTCGAGAGAACATCAGATAGTAACTTCGGAATCTTCTGATTAGCAGACGATCATCTGAAGTGAGGGGCTCTCCGGGAGAAAGTACTTGCGAGAACCTAAAGTTAGTTTTGTTTTTGGCAAATTCATTTAACCCGAATAGAAGAGAGTTCAGAATCCCAGAGTAAAGATCGAGGAGTAAAAGATCCTAATACCACCCAATGGCGACGTGGGCCCGTAAGGCACACAGCCAAGTTAGTAAAAGTTTTTGCAATGTCTAGACTCGACTCCGGCCAAGGAGTGTGGAAGGGGGATTCCTACAGGCAGTCGGCTCTGATACCAACTTGTGACGCCCCCGATTTAATCGTACACTAATCATGCATGCAAATGTGTACGATCAAGATCAGGGACTCACGGGAAGATATCACAACACAACTCTACAAATAAAATAAGTCATACAAGCATCATAATACAAGCCAGGGGCCTCGAGGGCTCAAATACAAGTGCTCGATCATAGACGAGTCAGCGGAAGCAACAATATCTGAGTACAGACATAAGTTAAACAGGGTGCCATAAGATGGCTAGCACAAACTGGGATACAGATCGAAAGAGGCGCAGGCCTCCTGCCCGGGATCCTCCTAACTACTCTTGGTCGTCGTCAGCGGGCAGCACGTAGTAGTAGGCATCTCCGGTGTAGTAGGGGTCGTCGTCGACGGTGGCGTCTGGCTCCTGGACTCCAGCATCTGGTTGCGACAACTAGAAAGAAAGGAAAGGGGAAAAAGGAGGGAGAAAGCAACCGTGAGTACTCATCCAAAGTACTCGCAAGCAAGGAACTACACTACATATGCATGGGTATATGGTAAGGGGCCATATCAGTGGACTGAACTGCAGAATGCCAGAATAAGAGGGGGATAGCTAGTCTTATCGAAGACTACGCTTCTCGCCGCCACCGTCTTGCATCAAGTAGAAGAGAGTAGATTGAAGTCCTCCAAGTAGCATCTCCAAGTAGCATCTCATAGCATAATCCTACCCGGCGATCCCCTCCTCATATCCCTGAGGGAGAGCGACCACCGGTTGTATCTGGCACTTGGAAGGGTGTGTTTTATTAAGTATCCGGTTCTAGTTGTCATAAGGTCAAGGTACAACTCCAAGTCGTCCTGTTACCGAAGATCACGGCTATTCGAATAGATTAACTTCCCTGCAGGGGTGCACCACATAGCCCAACACGCTCGATCCCATTTGGCCGGACACACTTTCCTGGGTCATGCCCGGCCGCGGAAGATCAACACGTCGCAGCCCCACCTAGGCAAAACAGAGAGGCCAGCACGCCGGTCTAAACCTAAGCGCACAGGGGTCTGGGCCCATCGCCCATAGCACACCTGCACGTTGCGTACGCGGCCGAAAGCAGACCTAGCCTAGTGGCGTTCCAGTCCAATTCGGCGCGCGCCGCTCCGTCGCTGACGTCTGAAGTGCTTCGGCTGATACCACGACGTCGGGATACCCATAACTACTCCCACGTAGATGGTTAGTGCGTATAGGCTCGTAGCCAGACTCAGATCAAATACCAAGATCTCGTTAAGCGTGTTAAGTATCCGCGAACGCCGAACAGGGCCAGGCCCACCTGTCTCCTAGGTGGTCTCAACCTGCCCTGTCGCTCCGCCACAAAAGATCCACACAGAGGGCCGTCGGGACAAAGGTCCTTTCAGCCCCCAATCCGTGAATCACTCGCGGGTACTCTTCGAGCTGACCCGACTTTAGTCACCATCTGTATAGTATGTATGTATGTATAATATATACCCGTGATCACCTCCCGAGTGATCACGGCCCAATAGTATAGCAAGGCAGACTGACAAGAATGTAGGGCCAATGATGATAAACTAGCATCCTATACTAAGCATTTAGGATTGCAGGTAAGGTATCAACAGGTGTAGCAACAATGTCAGGCTATGCATCAGAATAGGATCAACGGAAAGCAGTAACATGCTACACTACTCTAATGCAAGCAGTATAGAGAAGAATAGGCGATATCTGGTGATCAAGGGGGGGGCTTGCCTGGTTGCTCTGGCAAGAGAGAGGGGTCGTCAACTCCGTAGTCGAACTGGTCAGCAGCAGCGTCGGTCTCGTAGTCTACCGGAGAGAAGAGGGGGGAAGAAATAATGAATACAGAGCAAACAAAGCATCACAAAATATAACAAGGCAATACGCGGTGTTCGGTGTGCCCTAACGCGGTAGTAGGTGATACCGACGAAGGGGGAAGATATCCGGGAAAGTATTCCCGGTGTTCCGTGTTTTCGGGCAGAGGAGCCGGAGGGGGAAAGTTGCGGGTTCGATAGGTTAGGGGTGTGCGGCGGACGAACGGTCTGCTTATCCGGAATCGTCTCGTCGTTCTGAGCAACTTTCATGTTGAAAATATTTTAATCCGAGTTACGGATTAAAAGTTATGATTTTCTAAAGATTTTATTAATTTCTGGAATTTAATTAATTATTTAATTTAATTCGAAAATGGAATTATGACATCAGCATGATGTCATGCTGACGTCAGCAGTCAACAGGGTTGACTGGTCAACCTGACCAGTGGGACCCACTGGTCAGTGACACATTTTGATTAGTCATCTAATTTAACCTAATTAGTATTAATTAGGAGGGGGCCATTGTCATTGAGTAATTAATTAATTGAGTAACAGTTTAGTTAGCTTAGTTATTTAATTAGTTTAATTAATCAAAATTAATTAAGTTAATTATTTCTTTAATTAATTATTTTTATTTTTATTTTCTTTTTTTTAAATACGTTCTGGGCGTGGGCCCCATCTGTCATTGGGCCAGGGGCCTTAGCGGGTGTGGGGTTTACGGGCGCCGGGCGTGGGCACCCGAACGGGCGAGTCCCGAGCGGAGCCAGCCGAGGCGCTGTGGGTGGCTCGCCGGAGCGCGGCCACTGCGAGCAGACGAGGGAGGGCGCAAGGAGGAGCCGAGGCGCGTGAGAGGAACGACGGAGGCAGGGGCACAGGAGCACTCCGCGAGCGGGCGCGACCACGGTGAGTGGGCGAGCGCGGGGGCTGCAGTGGTGCTGGCGGCAGCGCCGCAGCACAGTAGCAGCTGCTGCAGCTCGTGGCAGGGCACGACCAGGAGCGGCAAGTGGGGCGACGGCGTGGCCGATGCAGTCGTCGAGCAGGAGGGTGTGCGGGCCTGGACGGGCCTGGAGCGCACGGGGTACGGGGCATGGCGTGCTCGACCGCAAGGCAGAGATGGGCCGGAGGCGAGCGGACTGCACGGGCGCGAGGTGGACGAGCGCGGTGTCCGCAGACGAAAAGAAGGGGAGAGGGGAGGCCGAGGCGAGGGCCTCACCGCCGTTTGCAGGGGCACATGGGCGTCGAGGCTCGGGGGCGACCCGTGGGGAGGAGGACGGGGACGATCGACGGAGACGGGAGGCGAGGTAGTCGAGGCAGAGGGGATCCGGGAGGGTGGCTCCGGCGACTGGACCTCCAGGCGGCGGCGATTGGTGTCGAAGGGGGCTCGGGAATGCTCCCTCGATCCAGATCGGATCGAGAGGGGGGAGAGCGGCGTGGGGAGTGGGGATGGGTGCGGTCGGGAGTTAGGGTTTCTGGGATGGGGGGATAAGGGGAGTGGGGTGGCCGGTTGGGCCGGCCCAGGGGCCAGGTGGGGTGGGGCTTCGGGGGGCTGGCTGGGCCGGGGGAAGGGCTGGCCCAGATGGGCCAGGGGAGGTTCCCTCCCTCTTTTCTTCTTCCTTTCTTTTCTTTTATTATTTTTCTTTTTCTGCTTTCTGTTTTAGTTTAATTAAAATGCCAAAACATTTTACAATAATTTGTGCACCCCACCATAATTAGGTTTGCTATTTTAGACAACCCCCGAACAATTTAGTTTCGTTTCTGAAAACTTTTATTGTTTGTTTTCGTTTTAAATTTGAAATTCGAACTAGGTTCCGAACTAACGCGAGTTTATCCACAGTAACCGAGGTGACGTGGCACCATTAGCGGGGAATCACTGTAGCTTAATTATCCGGGCGTCACAGTTTGACTCTATGCAGGATCTAAACTCCCCTACCTTTGACAAGACTGGCTGAAGAAGTCCGGGCAGGTTATCTGTCCGGCTCCCCTACCAGAAGACCCAGCGGACGCCCAATTGACAGGGCTGCTGGTTCCGGCACCCCACGTGGTGCCGGAGAAGAAGGCCAAGAAGAAGGCCACGGGGACCCGAAAGAGTTCCCGGCGCCTGGCGGTGTCGGATTCGCCCGACAACCCCGACGCACCCTCCCCCTCCCAAGACGAGGAGGAGGAGGAAGAAGAAGAAGCCTCTCCCCCTCCAACGGGGGGAGGAAAGAAAAGAAAGGCCGCCCCAACTGGGGAAGCCGGAGGGTCCAAGAAGGGGAAGACCCTTCTGCCGGACTACGCCTCTGATGCCGAAGACGGCGGGCAGGAATGGCCATCCAGGGTCAAGCCCCTGGAAAAAATCGTAAGCATCCGGATATTCGAATAACTCATGGCGCTTCTCCGTTATTTGGCATTTTCTGACGCCGAATTTAATTATGCAGTCCGCCCAGAGCTCAGCCCGGCGATTCGTCGAGCGGCTCCCTGAATTTGTTGGATGTGAATAGTGCTTCACTTCTGACGGCCTCCTCCCCGCTCCCTGCGGACGATGCCGAGGTGGAGTCCCGAAAGGGACTAAACCAGGAGGAGGTGGTCCTGGAGGCGCCGCAAGGCGATCTCCCGGACTCCAGGCCCGAAGAGGGTAAAGGCCCGGAGTGATCTAAGTCCGGCCCCGGGCCGGACACTGCTCCGGAACCATCAACGGTTCTAGAGTCCGACAGGTGGCGCCCTCATAAGAAGGGCAAGCCTACGACGCCGGCGACCCCCGTCCATCCGGAGGCGCCGGACAATTTGCTGGAGGTGCTTAACGACGCCTCCATCGACGAGGAACACCGCACTATTATGAGTGCGGTGATTTAGAAGGTTCAGTCTGCCAAGAGCGGGCTGGCAGAAGCCTGTACACGTCTGTTAATAGGCTTTGAGGTACATGTTCAAGACGCATAAAAAATGTTACCGCATAGACAGTAGCCCTTGATGCTCATTTCGGAGTTCGAAAAGAAAAGCCGAGCTGAGGATCTAAAAAGATATACGCAGGAGTCTAATAAAAATGTGTCAATATGGGAATGCAGGCTGCGCTGCTGACCTCTGCCGCACTGACTGCGGAGGTCAATGCCTTGAAGGAGAACCTCGAGCGGTCCGAGAATGAGCCATGCCAAGAAGCAGCTCGAGGACAAGGAGGGTATGTAATACCGCATGTAAATGTATATAGAAATACTTGGTTGCAAAAAATGACAGGACCATCATAAATGTTGCAGGGGCCACAGCCGAGGTGCCGACCCTGAAGGAGGCGGTTTCTAAGGCCGAAAAAAGTGCGGCCTTGGAGCGCACCAAGCGAGAGAAGCAGGAGGCGCGGGTGGCGGAGGTGCGGCAAGAGCTTCAGGCTCTCGTGGAAAAACACGAGGGTTTGGAGCATGACTCGAAGACTCGAGAGTCCGAGCTCGCCTTGGCTCTTGAGAGTGCCAAGACCGCTAAGGCTGAAGCCCAGAAGGCCCTCCAGGAGATCGAGGCGATGAAGAAGATAGCGGCGGGTAAGGCATTCTTTATGCAAAGCAAGAATATAAAAGTTAATTATCTGCTACTTACCCGAATCCGGAGCTCTCCAGGAGCGTTCGCCGATCTGCCTCGTAGTGTGTCCGATGCCGCCGCATACTACCGAGCCGAAGAGGGGAGCTCGACGGGAAAAGTGTTCTGGTCATAGTATGCTGAGGTCGAATATCTGGTGCCCCTGAGCGACCAGCTGAAGCAGCTGGTCAAGCTCCACAAGGTGGCCGAACAGGCCATGAAGGGCCTCATAGCTCGGCTGTGGCCTGGAGAAGCCATGCCTGGGAGCTACTTTGGTCTGGTGCGGCGGCTGGTGGACGCGTGTCCGTGGATTGAGGTCGTCAAGCGCTCCGTCTGTATCGAAGGTGCCCGTCGGGCCCTTGCCCGTGCTAAGGTGCACTGGGGCAAGCTGGACGCTGAGAAGCTTTTGATGGACGCGCCACCGCCGGGCAAGGAGTATCGCACGCCCGAGATGTATTATAAGGGCGTCCTGAAGGGTGCTCGCCGTATAGTGGACGAATGCTCCAAAGATGTAATTTTTGAGTAAACTCGCATTTGTTATCATGTACGCTGAAAACTTTGTTCATGTGCGTTAAGCAACACTTGTTAATTTAAAATATTACCTTCTGTGCGGCCGTTAATCAAATCTGAGAGATGCAAGTCGTCGGCTTCGACCCCCATGCCACGAGTGCTGGGGTGTTCGGGATAAACCTGAGCGCTCTTGTTCCCATTCTTGGGTCCATCTAGGGAGGCGCTTAGCACAACAAACCAGGCCGTCGGACTTATAATGCTTTATCACTCTCACTTAGCCATAGAATTCTATAATTTTAAATTTCAGCGAAGCCCCTAGTATTCGAAAGACCGAGTTCGGGGCGCTATCCACGCCTAGGCCGGATAAGTCCGGTTCCTCGCTCTAAGCGGCATAAGTCTTTAAGGACTCGAAAAACCTCGCGAACAGCGACCTGTCTCTCGCACTATCATGACGGTCAGTTTTAGCTTTCTGTACTGAGGTGTTAACCCAGCTCAACTGGGGCACAATCGCAGTAGTTCTCCCAGCGCTACCTTAGCCAACATTGCGGAACGTAAGGTACCAAAACATGGGAGCCGGGCAAACCCAACTATTGACCAAAGACATGATTCGGAGCCGATGCATATAGTGCTATAAGTTCGGGGTGCCGCACTCATGAGAGTGTTTGGTTTTCTCACACCATGTTATGGGGTGCTGAAGCCCCTGGTGTATTGGCCGTACCAAAGTGTACGGTTGCAGAATGTCATGACTGAACATATTTGTATATATAAAAAATAGATGAGTACAATAATAGATAAGAGCTATGTATTGTTTATTAAAAAAGGGCTTCTGTGAAAGCAGAACGATACAAGTAGTGCGATAAGCAAGAGATGGGATTATTTGACATGTCCCCCTCTAGGGGCAAGCTGCGGGATTTTAAGTAAAATAGGTATTAAGCTCGTTATAGAGACCACCTGGACATTTGACGCGACTTGTTTTCTCCCTAGATGTTGCATCGTATGTTCGGCGAGTGTGTTGCCGGACAGGCCTTCCGAATAGTTGGGTCCTGAAAGTGTATAAAAAGGAAACGGTGGAATACGGAGCCCCTTAGTGCGGTTGAGCCGCATTCTGGGCGTGCCATAGTTGTGCTCCTCCCCTTATGCCCATGGTATCTCTAAGGAGTAATTATGTACGCGTGGTACCGATATCACCATCTGGCGAGGGCTGGGGTTGGGGCTGCACTGCTATGCTTGCTCAGAACGTGCCAGCCGGATTTGTTGTTGTGACACTCCAAAATTTTTACCTTGGTTTTCAGCAAAAACTTTGTGGTTTTTGAAAAGAGGCCATTTAATTTTTTTTCAGAAAACCTTCCTCTTAAAAAAAAAACTTTCTTTCCTTTGGCAAGGTCTTTATTCTTGCTTCAAAACTTTGGTGTTTGACCTTTTGAAACTTCTTCTCTGTTGGTTCTCTCTCAAAATTTTTTTGGGAGTTTAATCTTTTTCTTTTAAAAAGAAACTCCATGAAATTTGGGATTTTCATATCTTGGAACCACCATGACTTGGCATTTTTGCCCATGTGGTAAAACCCCTCCAAAACCTCCCCTACACCTTGTGATCAACATAAGTTCTCTGTCCCAACTAATCCAAACAAGTTTTGGATTTTTCTCTAATTATTTTTCCCCTCATTTCAATTCTGAAAATTATTTGGAGCCTGAGAGATTTCCAAAGCAAGTGCCCTATTGCATTTGAGTTTTGACCTCAAACCAATTCTCCTGGATTGTCCTTTGAACCCACAACCCAGAACCATCTTGATCCACTCCTCCTCTTTTTAAAATTTTCAAAATACAGTCTCTGCAAGTTTGGACCAAATTTGCCAAATTTGGTGAAATTCATATCCACACTGCTCCAAAAATTCCACCAAAAATCATGCAGCCTACTTGAGCAAGGAGAAGCCACTCCACCAAAAATCAGCTCAAGGAAAAATCACCAGAGGCCTTTTTCATTCGATCGAACACCTTGTGGGCACTGTTACTGTTCAAAGTTCAGAAAATTCAGTTTTAGTGTCATCTTCCGTCCGTCAGTTTCAGTCACGCGGCCACAGTGCCCTTGGCACGTTCCTCGCCGCCGATTCCTCTTGTCCGAAGCTGCACACGCGTGCGTGGAGCCTTCCTGGCGTCGGTAGCGCGCTGGCTCGCCCTCGCCGGCGTCTTCTGCGGCGTCGGCACCACCCGTGGCGGCCGACAGGAGGCACACCACGGCAGAACGCCGTTCCGCGCCGCCCATCGCTCCCTGGCTCTCCGCGTGGCCTCATGCACGCCAGCGCACGCCCGTAGCACAGCCACCGTGGCCGGCAAGCACGGAATGCGCTCTCCGCCGCCGGCGGGCCCGCACCATCACCGTTCCGTCGAGCTCGCCCTTAACACCCAAACCCCGGCCAGTTTAACACCAACACGGATCCGTTGAACCTCCGTGATGACGCTCGACCCCCTAACCACCCCGACCGAGCACTGCGCCACCGTAATCGCTCACCGGTGATCCTCGTTCACGGCAACCGCCTCGGACCACCTATATAAAGGGGTCCCGCGCTCACTCTTGTGCACGCAGCACCCCCACTCCTCACCAAAGCCCCGCCAGGCCACTAGGGGGACCTCGAGGAGGTCTCCTCCCCCAGCTCCGGCCGCCTCGCCCCGCCTCGGCCTCCAGCCCGATTCATTTTGGTGAGGCCAACTCCGGCGCTCAAACCCCGTCCGTTACCTTCTCTAGCTACCAGGAGCATAACCCCCTCTTCAATTTAACCTTTGCAGCCCTCTCCGACGAGCTCCACGACCACCCGAGCCGCCGTCCGCCGGAGCAAAGCTCGCCGTCGACATGGTGCTCGCCGACCGACTCCACCACCATCAACTGACGCGGAAGGGTACCCTGAGCACGGAGGTACTCCCCGATCTCTCTGCCTCGCCGTGGATCGCCGCCGGCGACCACCGCGGCTCTCGGGCGCCGGCGAACTCTGCCGCCCCGTTTGAACATTTGAACCTGACAGGTGGGACCCCACCGCCAGCCTCTCTGCTCTCTCCTTCGAATCGTTTTCTGGAAGCGCCTTCGGGCAGAATGCGTTTTCTCTTTGGGCTGGCGTAGTCGCTACCGAAGCGTTTTCTGTTTTTATAAACTAGCCCCTGGAAATCTTCTGTTTCATTACAGATAAGTCCCTGGACAAAAACCCTTATAACTTTTTATCAGAAAAGTATTTTTGATTGATTCTTTTTCTGTTCTCTTTAAAATTTTGTCTAGTTTTTTATCAGATTTATTTGAAAAATATTTGGTTTACCTTCTGTGCACTCCTTGGTATTTACGTTAGCGCATATATTTTCTTTAAACCGTAGATACCGAAGGAGGTGACGGAGCCGCGAACTTCACCGAGCTAGGCTCCGACTACTCTGAACCAGGCAAGCATGTTTGAACTTTTGATATGATGAGTGTCTTGGCATGTTTTGCATTTAGTTAGTTTCATGGCATGCCGGTGAGCATACTGATGAACGTTATTTTATGTGATAATGAGGTAAGAGAGTTCGATGATCCAGACGTAGATGAATGTGAATATGAATGGCCATGTGTTGGCATGAGGATGGGTATGGTGGCAGTGTTGTAGCATGCCAGTCGTACACCAGACCAGGTGACTTCAGTGTCAAACCATATCGGTCCAGTACCTATCATTTCCTTCCTTGTACTACCACATGTTTTCCGCAAGGAATATGGTTTAGTAAGTTGCAAACCGCTTTCATGGTACACACCAAAGAGGAGAGGCCGTGATGATGGTTCCATGGCCCTGGATTAAAGCCAGTCATCCGGTCAGGGGGCATGGGTGTTTCCGGTTGGGACCGAGAGGGGGGCACCCCTTAGAGCGCGCGTATATAAATTTGATCCCATGCTATTCGAGATTGTGATCTCCCCGTCTCAAAAGTTTTTCTTGGACGATGACTAGGGTGATTCCTAGCATCGAGAGGTAGGATGGGTGTGTACCGGTTAGCTGTGTTTTCTTCCGAAATACCATAACGGAACTAGTCCTTCGTGACTACGGAAATCCGTTGACTGTGGGAAAAATTTTGTACAAACTCTGCAGAGTCATATATTCCTCCAAATCATCTCTTCCATGTCAAGTTTCGTTCCATCTTATCCTAATCAATTGTCAGCTTTGATGACAGAGACTCCGGTGAATCGCATGAGTGCTAAGTCCGGTTAAATGATTACTCCTGTGGATGGACTAACCCATTTGTTTTCATGAATTGAATGTTTATTAAGAGTATTATTTACTTGTGAATAAAAGCCCTTTTATGTGATGTCGCTCAGACGTCCGACTGTGGCATTTCTTTTAAAGCCCTTTATGTGATGTCGCTCAGACGTCCGACTGTGGCATTTCTTTTAAAGCCCCTTTATGTGATGTCGCTCAGACGTCCGACTGTGGCATTTCTTTTAAAGCCCTTTCTGCGATGTCGCTCAGACGTCCGACTGTGGCATTTCTTTTAAAGCCCTTTCTGCGATGTCGCTCAGACGTCCGACTGTGGCATTTCTTTTAAAGCCCTCTTTGCGATGTCGCTCAGACATCCGACTGTGGCATTTCTTTTAAAGTCCTTTCTGCGATGTCGCTCAGACGTCCGACTGTGGCATTTCTTTTAAAGCCCTTTCTGCGATGTCGCTCAGACGTCCGACCGTGGCATTTCTTTTAAAAGCCCTTTAAGTGGTGTCGCTAAGATGCCCGACTGTGGCATCATTTCCTTATTTTTATTTGTTCACCTTTCGAGGCGTCGCTTCAGACGCCCGATCGGTCCTTATTTATGTTCTGTGGAATTTCAGGCGGGCTACCGCCGTTTTCCCATTTTACTTACCCGTTATGCCAATTTTATTTATTGTGCATTAAGGAATTAATCATGTTGCAACCATGCATGCATTTGTTATATCTTACGTCCGAACTGTCTTGCGAGTACTTTCAAAGTACTCACTGGCTTGTTGATTTGGCCAGATGCTGACGAAGGCGATCTCATGGATGAAGAGTTCGATAGCGAGTCCGACACTTAGAGGAGTCCCAGTCAGTCTCGTGTGACCCTGGATTTGGCCACTGTTTTATATCCGCTTCCGCTACCAAATAAATTTATCGAGCCTCACCTCGACGTTCGATGAAATGATATTCTTAGAGTCTTGTATTTCCCTTCCCGCTGTGCTTTTCCACCACCAACCTATCCATGAGTCAGTAGTATGTCTCCACACCACCGTGTCCTGTCCGCCATTATGTATGATTATTGGCGTGCTTGTAATAATTTGGTTGAGCGACCGCAGTTCAACCCTGTAATATATTTTATGCTACTGGCTTATTGTATCAAGAAATTGTCTACCAGTGAGGAGGATTTCTCTCATACTGGACTCAAAAGACTGGTTTATCAATAAATATTTTTATTGGAAAACCGGTCGTGACAAGCTTGGTACCAGAGCCAGGCTGACTGTAGGAAGCCACTAGGTGCGATCGCTAATTGGTTATTAGCCTGATAGAGCTAATTTATATTTTTGCAATGGTAGTCATTTTCTGTCAGTCAGCATAAATTTATGATCTGACCCTGCAGAATTTTGCCTACTTTTGTAGATGGCCGACATCAGCTGCGAGTCTCAGACCTTCGCCAACGTGCCCGATGGGTTCGTCAAGCTTCTTTCTTCCATCGTTCAGGTCGCGATGGGGCCATCCGTGCGCCCAGTCTTCACACTCTACCAGCACCGAGTCAACGACAGTCTGACCATGCACCAGGCCGCGGTGCAGTTCAGGGGAGGGCGTGGTGAGTTACGCCGCTTCCGGTTCATGGGAAGAGCCATGCCTACGGAGAGGCATGCTATGCAGATGGCAGCCCGCGAGGCGATAGCTCGTCTCAGGGATGTCCTTCCCGTGATGAAGACTCGTCGTTACCGTTATCTTCCGTGCCATGTGCCTTACACCTGTCACTACGCATACTCCTGCCCCAGAGGAGAACGAGACGAGGCTTTTGAGATGCTCATTGAGTATCTCCGGGCCCTGGAGGCAGCCTTCGACAACCTGGTGGACGACTTCGTAGCTACCCGCATGGACTCAGTCCATGGCTGTGCTGCCAACAGGAGGGAGCTCCTACCCATCGCTCCGCCACCGACTTTTGTCTCGTCATCAGCATCTTTTACGCCTACTCGTCGCCTGCCTTCTACCGAAGAATTTAACCAAGTCATTGCACCCACTCCAGCGCGTACTACACCAACCTTCGCGCCCACTCCTGTACGTGTTGCTCCGCCCCTGGCAACCGCTCCGCCCGCTCTGCGCAACACTACACGTATGGAGCCCATTAGCGAGGAGGAGGTCGAGTCCCCAACCTCGCTACGCCTCGCCCTCGGCAGGGCAAGGGAGGTCGTCAACATTTCTGCCTGAGTACGCTTAGCTGCCGTGTGTTGTACCGCTTTGTAAGATATGTGCATAGGCTGGGAGAAGTAGCCTGTTTGCGCATCATGTAGGATCTGGAGAAGTGCACTAGCCTTAATAACATGTCAGGATTAGGTACGCATATCCTGAGTGATGTATTGTATAATTACCGCCCGCGTGTAAGATATGTAATGAGCAGTCCTTCTCCGTGCGCAAGTCGATTTGTTTTTCTTAAGTAAGCTGAGTTATTTAATTCTATTTGCCAGCTTTATGCATTTTATGGATTTGTTTTTGCGACTCTTTCCGCTTTTCTTATGGGTTTTACAAAATATATCCCCAGAGTGAAAAATGTCTCGTCCTTGGACTCGCTCCATGCCAATTCCATCAGAGGAAAATTATGATGCACAACCCAGCAACGAGTTCACTCAGGGACAGTCAAGCCAACCGGGAAATGAATCGGCACTTTCACAAATGTGCCGCCTTTATGAACAGAGTCAGCAACAACATCGTGAAATAATGAACCAAGTCATCAACATGGGAAATCACCATGGACAGTATCAGCAACATTCCAAGTTATCTGAGCTACAGAAGACACGTCCTCAAACATTTTCTCACACTGACAAGCCTCTTGAAGCCGAGGACTGGCTTCGAGATATGGAGAGGAAATTAATTATTGCAAAGTGTTCAGATCTCGAGAAAGTACTATATGCTCCACACTATCTCACAGGAGCAGCCGCATCGTGGTGGGAGAATTTTCTGCACATGCATCCCAACGAAAATGACATAACCTGGGATGATTTCAAGGAAGGTTTCCGTGGTGCACATATTCCTAAGAGTATTATGAAAATCAAGAAGAGAGAATTTGATGACCTCAAACAAAGGAACATGACAGTGTCAGATTACAACAGTCAATTTACCCTATTATCCCGCTACGCCAATGAGGAGCGTATGACTGAAATCAAGAAGATGGAGAAATTCCTTGACGGTCTGGCGCCCGCACTTAAATGCCAACTGGTCGTGCACACTTTTCCTGATTTTAAAACGCTGGTGGACAAGGCCATTACTCTGGAAAATGAGAGACGCAGTCTGGAAGATATCCGCAAGCGAAAAAGGGACCAGACTAATCACTCTCGCAATCACCGAAGCAAGATAGATTTTAAAAAGGGTGGGACACCCAAATTCTCATCCAATGTCTCACGCCCAATCAAGAATTTTCATGCAAGGGACAAGGAATTCACCTATCGCCCCGGCGTTACTTGTTACGCTTGTGGAGAAGAAGGGCATTATGCCAAACAGTGCCCCAAGCCAAGGAACTCAACCCCAAAGCCGAACAACGGCGGCAATAATTCAGCGCCCAAACGAAACAATTTCAATCCCAACAATAACCACAGGAAGGGTCATCTGAACCACGTAACCAAAGAGGAGGCACAAAATGCTTCGGATATCGTACTCGGTACGTTTCCTGTCAACACAATACCTGCAATGGTTTTGTTTGATTCTGGAGCTTCTCACTCTTTCATCTCGAAAAGTTTTGCTTTGCAAAATAATTTTTCGATGCTTCCTTTGGAGAAATCCATAATAATCAAGTCCCCCGGGATTCAGCAAGTTTCTCAGAATTACTGTCAGAATGTGGTCATTGAGTTTGAAGGATTGGAGTTTTACGCAAATCTTATTGTATTGGAAAATAAAGGACTGGATGTCATCCTAGGGATGGATTGGCTAACCACCAATAAAGGTTTTATAGACTGTTTCAACAGGACCGTGATTCTCACACACCACCAAGGGAAGACAATAAGAGTATCAGCCAAGGAAGGAAAAAGACCCCGGCAACCGAGATTAAATAAGGTGGACGTTTCTGAGCTAAACAAGGTTCCAGTAGTGTGTGAATTTCCAGATGTATTCCCTGAAGAGCTGCCAGGCATGCCACCAGATCGAGAAATAGAATTCCGCATTGAGCTAGCACCAGGAACCACCCCCATATACAAGAAACCATACAGAATGGCACCATCCGAGTTGATCGAATTGAAGAAGCAGATAAAGGAATTACTGGATAAAGGATACATTCGGGCCAGCTCCTCACCTTGGGGATCACCAATTTTATTTGCCAAGAAGAAGGATGGAACGCTGAGATTGTGTATCGACTATCGAGCACTTAACATGGTCACAGTCAAAAACAAATACCCGATGCCAAGGATAAACGATTTGTTTGATCAACTTGCTCAGGCCAAGGTATTCTCAAAAATTGACTTAAGGTCAGGATACCATCAATTGAAGGTACGAACGGAAGATATCCCCAAAACAGCCTTCACCTCCAGATATGGACTGTACGAGTTCACAGTGATGCCATTTGGATTAACTAACGCCCCGGCATATTTTGTTCACCTCATGAACAAAGTATTTATGAAGTTTATGGACAAATTCGTCGTAGTATTCATCGACGATATTCTGGTATACTCCAAAACACCAGAAGAGCACGCAGAACATCTCAGGATTGTACTAGGAGAGCTAAGGAAACACCAATTGTATGCCAAGTTCAGCAAGTGCGAATTTTGGCTAAGACAAGTAGGTTTTCTAGGCCACGTGCTGACTCAAGACGGTATAGCAGTGGACCCAGAGAAAGTCAAGGCCGTACTTGACTGGAAGTCACCAGCCAGCGTAACAGACATACGAAGTTTCTTGGGAATGGCAGGGTATTACCGCAGATTTATTGAAGGATTTTCCACCATATCCAAGCCTATGACACAGTTACTCAAGAAAGATAAGAAGTTTGAATGGACAGAAGCCTGCGAGAAAAGTTTCCAAGAGCTAAAGCGGAAATTAACAACAGCACCAGTATTAATTGTACCCGATATACACAAGAATTTTGAAGTATTTTGTGACGCATCCAGAAAGGGTCTCGGATGCGTGTTGATGCAAGAAGGCAAGGTTGTCGCCTACGCTTCAAGGCAACTTCGCAAACACGAGGAAAATTATCCCACTCATGATTTAGAAATGGCAGCAGTTATTCATGCACTCAAGGAATGGAGGCATTTTCTACTTGGGAATCGATGTGAGATATATACGGATCACAAAAGCCTCAAATACATTTTTACGCAGCCAGAACTAAATTTACGGCAACGCCGCTGGTTAGAATTGGTAAAGGATTATGATGTTGGTATCCATTACCATCCAGGGAAAGCAAACGTAGTGGCCGATGCCCTGAGTCGGAACCCCAGCTCCGACGGGAACTATCTGCACAGCTTGAGGCCCGAATTCCATCAAGAATTTGTCAAGCTCAACTTGATAATGGTAGCAGAAGGCACCATATCAAACTTGGAAATACAACCACACCTTGTGGAGAAAATTAAAGAGGCTCAGTCCGGTCACCCCAGCATTGAAGGAATTAAAAGGAAGTTGAGTATGGGCAAGGCCTCGGAATTCGTCATAGACAATGAAGGAATATTATGGTACGGAGAAAGGCTATGCGTGCCAAACATAGAAGACCTTAAACAGCAAGTTTTAACTGAAGCACACACCACTCCATATTCGATCCACCCTGGAGGAACCAAAATGTATAAGGATATTCAGGAAAGATTTTGGTGGCACGGTATGAAGAGGGACATAGCCGCTTTCATTGCATGTTGCGACTCATGTCAACGCATAAAAGCTGAACATCAGAGACCAGCCGGACTACTGCAACCTAACAAAATACCTGAGTGGAAATGGGATGAAATAGGGATGGATTTTATTGTCGGATTACCTCGGTCACGACACGGGAATGATGCCATATGGGTCATCACTGACAGGTTGACCAAAGTAGCACACTTTATTCCAGTGAAGACAACCTACACCACTCAGAGGCTTGCCAGGATTTATCTTTCCCGCATAGTCTGTCTGCACGGTGTCCCGAAGACTATAATTTCCGACAGAGGCACTCAGTTCGTCTCAAGATTTTGGGAGCAATTACAACAGGCTCTGGGAACCCAACTAGCCTTCAGTACCGCATACCATCCACAGACTGATGGACAAACAGAACGCGTAAACCAGGTTTTAGAAGACATGCTGAGAGCATGTGTCCTCACCTATGGAACCAGTTGGGAGGACAGCCTGCCATATGCCGAGTTCGCATACAACAACAGTTACCAGGCCAGCCTGCAAATGGCTCCTTTCGAAGCCCTATACGGAAGGAGATGTCGTACCCCGTTAAATTGGTCAGAGACCGGAGACAGCCGCATCTTCGGACCAGATATGCTCAGAGAAGCCGAGGAAAAAGTCAAGCTAATCAGGGACCGACTTAAGACCGCTCAAAGTCGACAGAAAAGTTATTATGATCAGAAACATCGTAGGGTCAGCTTCGAACCCGGTGAATTCGTATACTTGAGAGTATCCCCGATGAGAGGATTGCAACGGTTTAAGATTAAAGGAAAATTAGCACCAAGATTCATTGGACCATTTTGCATAGTGGCACGAAGAGGCACTGTAGCCTACCAGCTAGACTTACCCGAAGACTTGTCCGACATTCACGACGTGTTCCACGTCTCTCAATTAAGGAAGTGCGTAAGCAACCCAGAGAAACAAGTATCTCATGAGAACATTGACATACAGCCAGACCTCACTTATCGAGAACGTCCCATAAGAATATTAGAGGAGTCTGAAAGGAGGACCCGACAGAAAACCATCAAGTTTTTCAAAGTCCAGTGGAGCAATCACACCGACAGTGAAGCAACTTGGGAAAGCGAGGATTTTCTTCGGACAGAGCATCCACACTTATTTAAGGATCAGCTGAAATCTCGGGGACGAGATTTTTCCTAAGGGGGTAGGTGTTGTGACACTCCAAAATTTTTACTTTGGTTTTCAGCAAAAACTTTGTGGTTTTTGAAAAGAGGCCATTTAAAATTTTTCAGAAAACCTTCCTCTTAAAAAAAACTTTCTTTCCTTTGGCAAGGTCTTTATTCTTGCTTCAAACTTTGGTGTTTGACCTTTTGAAACTTCTTCTCTGTTGGTTCTCTCTCAAAATTATTTTGGGAGTTTAATCTTTTTCTTTTAAAAAGAAACTCCATGAAATTTGGGATTTTCATATCTTGGAACCACCATGACTTGGCATTTTTGCCCATGTGGTAAAACCCCTCCAAAACCTCCCCTACACCTTGTGATCAACCTAAGTTCTCTGTCCCAACTAATCCAAACAAGTTTTGGATTTTTCTCTAATTATTTTTCCCCTCAATTCAATTCTGAAAATTATTTGGAGCCTGAGAGATTTTCAAAGCAAGTGCCCTATTGCATTTGAGTTTTGACCTCAAACCAATTCTCCTGGATTGTCCTTTGAACCCACAACCCAGAACCATCTTGATCCACTCCTCCTCTTTTCAAATTTTTCAAAATACAGTCTCTGCAAGTTTGGACCAGATTTGCCAAATTTGGTGAAATTCATATCCACACTGCTCCAAAAATTCCACCAAAAATCATGCAGCCTACTTGAGCAAGGAGAAGCCACTCCACCAAAAATCAGCTCAAGGAAAAATCACCAGAGGCCTTTTTCATTCGGTCGAACACCTTGTGGGCACTGTTACTGTTCAAAGTTCAGAAAATTCAGTTTCAGTGTCATCTTCCGTCCGTCAGTTTCAGTCACGCGGCCACAGTGCCCTTGGCACGTTCCTCGCCGCCTCTTCCTCTTGTCCGAAGCTGCACACGCGTGCGTGGAGCCTTCCTGGCGTCGGTAGCGCGCTGGCTCGCCCTCGCCGGCGTCTTCTGCGGCGTCGGGACCTCCCGTGGCGGCCGACAGGAGGCACACCACGGCAGAACGCCGTTCCGCGCCGCCCATCGCTCCCTGGCTCTCCGCGTGGCCTCATGCACGCCAGCGCACGCCCGTAGCACAGCCACCGTGGCCGGCAAGCACGGAACGCGCTCTCCGCCGCCGACGGGCCCGCACCATCACCGTTCCGTCGAGCTCGCCCTTAACACCCAAACCCCGGCCAGTTTAACACCAAAACGGACCCGTTGAACCTCCGTGATGACGCTCGACCCCCTAACCACCCCGACCGAGCACTGCGCCACCGTAATCGCTCGCCGGTGATCCTCGTTCACGGCAACCGCCTCGGACCGCCTATATAAAGGGGTCCCGAGCTCACTCTCGTGCACGCAGCACCCCCACTACTCACCAACACCCCGCCAGGCCACTAGGGGGACCTCGAGGAGGTCTCCTCCCCCAGCTCCGGCCGCCTCGCCCCGCCTCGGCCTCCAGCCCGATTCGTTCTGGTGAGGCCATCTCCGGCGCTCAAACCCCGTTCGTTACCTTCTCTAGCTGCCAGGAGCATAACCCCCTCTTCAATTTAACCTTTGCAGCCCTCTCCGACGAGCCCCTCGACCACCCGAGCCGCCGTCCGCCGGAGCAAAGCTCGCCGTCGACGTGGTGCTCGCCGACCGACTCCACCACCATCAACTGACGCGGAAGGGTACCCTGAGCACGGAGGTACTCCCCGATCTCTCTGCCTCGCCGTGGATCGCCGCCGGCGACCACCGCGGCTCTCGGGCGCCGGCGAACTCTGCCGCCCCGTTTGAACATTTGAACCTGACAGGTGGGACCCCACCGTCAGCCTCTCTGCTCTCTCTTCGAATCGTTTTCTGGAAGCGCCTTCGGGCAGAATGCGTTTTCTCTTCGGGCTGGCGTAGTCGCTACCGAAGCGTTTTCTGTTTTTATAAACTAGCCCCTGGAAATCTTCTGTTTCATTACAGATAAGTCCCTGGACAAAAACCCTTATAACTTTTAATCAGAAAAGTATTTTTGATTGATTCTTTTTCTGTTCTCTTTAAAATTTTGTCTAGTTTTTTATCAGATTTATTTCGAAAAATATTTGGTTTACCTTCTGTGCACTCCTTGGTATTTACGTTAGCGCATATATTTTCTTTAAACCGTAGATACCGAAGGAGGTGACGGAGCCGCGAACTTCACCGAGCTAGGCTCCGACTACTCTGAACCAGGCAAGCATGTTTGAACTTTTGATATGATGAGTGTCTTGGCATGTTTTGCATTTAGTTAGTTTCATGGCATGCCGGTGAGCATACCGATGAACGTTATTTTATGTGATAATGAGGTAAGTGAGTTCGATGATCCATACGTGGATGAATGTGAATATGAATGGCCATGTGTTGGCATGAGGATGGGTACGATGGCAGTGTTGTAGCATGCCCGTCGTACACCAGACCATGTGACTTCAGTGTCAAACCATATCGGTCCAGTACCTATCATTTCCTTCCTTGTACTACCACATGTTTTCCGCAAGGAATATGGTTTAGTAAGTTGCAAACCGCTTTCATGGTACACACCAAAGAGGAGAGGCCGTGATGATGGTTCCATGGCCCTAGATTAAAGCCAGTCATCCGGTCAGGGGGCATGGGTGTTTCCGGTTGGGACCGAGAGGGGGGCACCCCTTAGAGCGCGCGTATATAAATTTGATCCCATGCTATTCGAGATTGTGATCTCCCTGTCTCAAAAGTTTTTCTTGGACGATGACTAGGGTGATTCCTAGCATCGAGAGGTAGGATGGGTGTGTACCGGTTAGCTGTGTTTTCTTCCGAAATACCATAACGGAACTAGTACTTCGTGACTACGGAAATCCGTTGACTGTGGGAAAAATTTTGTACAAACTCTGCAGAGTCATATATTCCTCCAAATCATCTCTTCCATGTCAAGTTTCGTTCCATCTTATCCTAATCAATTGTCAGCTTTGATGACAGAGACTCCGGTGAATCGCATGAGTGCTAAGTCCGGTTAAATGATTACTCCTGTGGATGGACTAACCCGTTTGTTTTCATGAATTGAATGTTTATTAAGAGTATTATTTACTTGTGAATAAAAGCCCTTTTGTGTGATGTCGCTCAGACGTCCGACTGTGGCATTTCTTTTAAAGCCCTTTATGTGATGTCGCTCAGACGTCCGACTGTGGCATTTCTTTTAAAGCCCCTTTATGTGATGTCGCTCAGACGTCCGACTGTGGCATTTCTTTTAAAGCCCTTTCTGCGATGTCGCTCAGACGTCCGACTGTGGCATTTCTTTTAAAGCCCTTTCTGCGATGTCGCTCAGACGTCCGACTGTGGCATTTCTTTTAAAGCCCTTTCTGCGATGTCGCTCAAACGTCCGACTGTGGCATTTCTTTTAAAGCCCTCTTTGCGATGTCGCTCAGACGTCCGACTGTGGCATTTCTTTTAAAGTCCTTTCTGCGATGTCGCTCAGACGTCCGACTGTGGCATTTCTTTTAAAGCCCTTTCTGCGATGTCGCTCAGACGTCTGACCGTGGCATTTCTTTTAAAAGCCCTTTATGTGGTGTCGCTAAGATGCCCGACTGTGGCATCATTTCCTTATTTTATTTGTTCACCTTTCGAGGCGTCGCTTCAGACACCCGATCGGTCCTTATTTATGTTCTGTGGAATTTCAGGCGGACTACCGCCGTTTTCCCATTTTACTTACCCGTTATGCCAATTTTATTTATTGTGCATTAAGGAATTAATCATGTTGCATCCATGCATGCATTTGTTATATCTTACGTCCGAACTGTCTTGCGAGTACTTTCAAAGTACTCACTGGCTTGTTGATTTGGCCAGATGCTGACGAAGGCGATCTCATGGATGAAGAGTTCGATAGCGAGTCCGACACTTAGAGGAGTCCCAGTCAGTCTCGTGCGACCCTGGATTTGGCCACTGTTTTATATCCGCTTCCGCTACCAAATAAATTTATCGAGCCTCACCTCGACGTTCGATGAAATGATATTCTTAGAGTCTTGTATTTCCCTTCCCGCTGTGCTTTTCCACCACCAACCTATCCATGAGTCAGTAGTATGTCTCCACACCACCGTATCCTGTCCGCCATTATGTATGATTATTGGCGTGCTTGTAATAATTTGGTTGAGTGACCGCAGTTCAACCCTGTAATATATTTTATGCTACCGGCTTATTGTATCAAGAAATTGTCTACCAGTGAGGAGGATTTCTCTCATACTGGACTCAAAAGACTGGTTTATCAATAAATATTTTTATTGGAAAACCGGTTGTGACAGTTGTAGGTTACTTCGGGCTCGCTTGACGTTGTCCAGACGTTTGACACCTGGGTTGGAGGATTGCCTTGAGAGGCTACTCTGTACTTCCGCCGCCAGGGCCGCCATGTGCTCCTCTGTTCGGAGAGAGCGTTCGGTGTTTCCATTTACCGTGATGACTCCGCGGGGTCCTGGCATCTTGAGCTTGAGATATGTGTAGTGCGACACCACATTTAATTTTGCAAATGCGGTTCGTCCGAGCAGGGCGTGATAACCACTGCGGAATGGGACTATATCGAAGATTAACTCTTTGCTTCGGAAATTGTCCGGGGATCCGAAGACCACTTCGAGTGTAACCGAGCTTGTACAGCTGGCTTCTACACCTGGTATGACGCCTTTAAAGGTTGTCTTTGTGGGTTTAATCCTTGAGGGATCGATACCCATTTTTCGCACTGTATCCGGATAAAGCAGGTTCAGGCTGCTGCCGCCATCCATTAGGACTCTGGTGAGGTGAAATCCGTCGATAATTGGGTCTAGGACCAATGTGGCGAATCCGCCGTGACGGATGCTAGTGGGGTGGTCCCTTCGATCAAAAGTGATCTGGCAGGAGGATCATGGGTTGAACTTTGGGGCGACTGGCTCCAACGCATAGACGTCCTTGAGAGCACGCTTCCGCTCCCTTTTGGGGATGTGGGTTGCGTATATCATGTTCACCGTCCGCACTTGCGGGGGGAATCCCTTCTGTCCTCTGTTGTTCGGTGGCCGGTGCTCCTCCCTCGTCATCGCTACGCAGCCCTTGTCTCTGGTTTTCGGCAACTTAACTTGCCTGCCTGCTTGAACACCAACAATCCATGTTGGTGTGGTTGGCTGGTTGTTCGGGGGTGCCGTGTATCTGGCACGAGCGTCGAGTATCCGTCTAAGTTGGATGGGCCCGGAGGGTTTCTTTTGATGGCTTTCTCGCTGACCGGTTTAGAGCCTCTGAATCCGGCATGACTGCCGCATCCTTAGTATTGTCGCCGTTAATGCGGCGCTTGTGCTTGTTGCACGTGACTTGCCATTGTTGTCTCTTGTACCCGAATTGCCAGGGCTTTGGTTAGTATTGCTGTGAGCTAGCCAGCTGTCTCTCCCGCACAAAAGAGGTCATGAGTGTCGTGAGGGCTGCCATAGATTTGTCTTTCCTGTCCTAGGTCGTGGCAAGCCATTCGTCTGCGGATGTTATGTCTGGAAGGCTGCGAGGGCCTCAGCGTCCGGACAATCCGGACTATTTGGTTTTTTCTTGGTTAGGAACCGTGTCCAGAATTGTCTGGCCGATTCCTCTGGCTGCTGAATTATGTGCATAGGTCATCGGCGTCTGGTGTCGCACATAAGTGCCCTAGAAATTGTCGAGGAATGCGGCTTCCAGGTCCTCCCAACAACCAATTGATTCTGCTGGCAAGGCTGTTAAGCCAATGCGAGCTGGTCCTTTAAGCTTGAGTGGGAGGTATTTGATGGCGTGTAGGTCATCACCACGGGCCATGTGGATATGAAGGAGATAGTCCTCGATCCATACCGCAGGATCTGTTGTGCCATCGTATGATTCGATGTTCACGGGTTTGAAACCCTCGGGGATTTAATGATCCATTACTTCATCTGTGAAGCATAGTGGGTGTGCGACGCCTCTGTATTGGGCTATATCATGACGCAGCTCGAACGAGCTTTGTCTATTGTGTTCGGCCCGGCCGGATTTACTGTAATCCGGCGTGACGATACCGTCTCGTGCCGTGGGGCGCCCACGCGATCCATAGATCGATCTGTTGCCTTGCCTTGTCCTCACAACATATCACGCAGGTTCTAGCGCGTTTCCCCGTGCCTTGGTGTTTTTTGAGTGATGCCGGGGTGCGGCTTGAACGGAGGGCCGTGAGGCCTCTCTGTCACGGCTACGTCATGCACTGGTGATGTAGGTTTAGGTGCTTCCTCCTCTAATCTGGGTAGCAGCCTACGCTTTGGGTAGCTCTTGGAGGGGCGTTCGAGTTCGTACTCTTCGGCCGCCAGGACTTCACACATCCGTCGGCTAGCAAGTCTTGATCAACTCTAAGCTGTTGCTGTTTTTTCTTGAGGCGGCTCGCCGTGGCCCATAAGCCTGCGTTTGAAACGCTCTGTTCGACGGGATCCTCTAGCACGACAAATTCGTCGTCGTGGAGGCTTGCCTCGTCTCCGGAGGGAGGCATGTATTTATCGTCCTCCATCTCTTTGTCTGCCGCTCTCTCGTGAGGGCTGGGCTTCTCCGTCCCTCCTGTGCAGAATCCTGCTGGAGGGTTATCTTCGGCACTGTCCGTGTGTTGTTATCTCTGGTGCCGGAATCGCCATTTTTGCTGCGGACTTAGCGGCGCCACTGACGTCGCGCTTGGGTTGCTTCTTGGAGGGTCATCCTCCGTTTTTCCTCGCCATCCCTGCTTGGGGGTGTCCACCATGTATATGTCATATGACGAGGTGGCTTTCCAGTTCCCTATAGGTGCTGGTTCTTGGTCGTCTCCTTTCATCGCCGTCCATACTATCGATTGCTTCGAGTCAAAGTCGATCATGTCGGTAAATCGTCGACAGTGGCTACGAAGTGGGTGGGGTGGGCCTCGAATTTCTTCGTCATCCGTATCCCAACATGTTGACCGTAGTTGCCAGGGCTCTTCTGAGAAAGAGAGAGACTTTAGCGGACTTCAGGACATCGCCAAAGGGCGAGTGCTGAAAGACGTCCGTGGTGGTGAACTCCATGATCGGAGCCCAACTGGGCTCGATCGGAAGAGGTGCGGGATATACGGAGTCCGGAATGGAGTCCGACACCTTGGAGTCACGGGCCCTGCAAAGGACTAGGCTGGTATTCGGCTCTATCGCCGTGGAGATTGCGGCCCCGAGTGGCGTCCAACCGTCCATCCTCGACTAGCGCAGTCGGGCTCCGAGCTATGGTCGGAGCGGGCACCTGAGCGACGCTTGGGCATTGTCCAGGCGGCAGAGCTAGATCATGCCTCGTGACAGTGCGGTGTGCTCGGCCGTGGCTCGAATCCGTCGAAGATCAAGTCCCTGCGGATGTCGTCCGCGTAGTTTAAACTTCCGAACCTGACCTGATGGCCAGGGGTGTAGCTTTCGATCTGCTCCAGACGGCCAAGCGAGTCGGCCCGCAGTGCGAAGCCGCCGAATACGAAGATCTGTCTGGGAGAAAGGTCTCATCCTGGACCGCGTCGTGGTTGATGATTGAAGAAGCCATCGGGACCTAAGGGCGACGACATAGAGGAACTCTCAATGAAAGCACCAATGTCGTGTCAAAAACCGGGATCTCGGGTAGGGTCCCGAACTGTGCGTCTAGGCGGATGTAACATGAGACAAGGGACACGATGTTTTTACCCAGTTGGGCCCTCTCAATGAGGTAAACCCTACTCCTGCTTGATTAATTATTGATTATGGGTATACAAGAGTGGATCTACCACGAGGATCAGAGAGGCTAATCCTAGAAGCTAGCTATGGTGATGTTGTCGTCCTACGGACTAAAACTCTCCGGTTTATATAGAACCGGAGAGGGCTAGGTTACACAGAGTCGGTTACAATGGAGGAGATCTTCATATCGATCGCCAAGCTTGCCTTCCACGTCAAGAAAGTCCCACCGGCACAGGATGGAGTCTTCAATCTTGTATCTTCATAGTCCGGAGTCGGCCAAAGGTCATAGTCCGGCCATCTGGACACCCCCTATCCAGGACTCCCTCAATGGGTTATCAAGATCACACCAGGTTCAACTTCTACATTCATTATCGTTACTAGGTTGAGCATCACATGATATTATCATTAACATTATCACTAGGTTCATTCTTCATCACCTGATTGTGTTTCAGCATCAGAAATAGAGTATCATTTGGATTCTCAGGTGGTTCAGCAATAGGTTCACTAGAAGTTTGCAAATTCCTATCATTTTCTTTTTCTTCCTCTTAGAAAATAGGAACATCAATATTATTCTTTGAGAATCTTGCTCGATTCTCTTAGGGTGGCCTTCAGGATACAAAGGTTCCTGAGTCATATCTACCAGTTCAGTAGCCATCTACAGCATATCATTTTTCTACTATTCATTTCATCAAGCACTTCTTTCTGAGCTTTAAGTACTTGTTTCACTTGAGTGGTAACCATAGAAGCATGTTTTGCTAACAAGTTAAGTCCACCTCTAATATCAGCCATATAATCACCCAATCGTTTAATCATAATGGTATTCTTTAATTGTCTATGAAAATAAGCATTAAAGTCATCTTGCTAAACATAAAGTCATCAAACTCATCACACAGCACTGAGTAGCAATTTTAGTAGGAGGGACTTCAGCTTTATCATATCTATAGAGAGATTTACCTTTACTACCTGTGTCAGGATATCGGGAGGTTCTTCAGTAAAAAAGTATGAGATCATATACTTCTTCAATAGGCGGTAAATTAAGACCATGTATTTCTTCAATAGGAGGTAAATTCTTAACATCTTCAGCTTTAATACCTTTTTCTTTCAAAGATTTCTTTGCCTCTCTGCTATCTTCAGGACTGAGAAATAAACACCTCTCTCTTCGGAGTTGGTTTAGGAATAGGCTCAGTAATTGGCTCTGAGCTGGTTCAGGAGGTGCTCAGGAGGTGCCCAATTATTTTCATTTGCCAACATATTATTCAATGAATTTCAGCGTCATCCGTGTTCTTTCCCTGAAAAGAGAACAGCACAACTATTCAGGTAATCTCTGAAGCATCAGTCAGTCCATTATAAAAGATATCAAATATTTCAGGTTTTTAAGAGGATGATCAGGCAAAGCATTAAGTAACTGAGAAGCCTCCCAAGCTTCTGGAGACTCTCTTCTTCAATTTGCACAAAGTTGTATATTTCCCTCAAAGCAGCTTGTTTCTTAGAGCAGGGAAATATTAGCAGAGAAGTAATAAATCATATCCTGGGGACTTTGCACACAACCAAATCAAGAGAATTAAACCATATTTAGCATCACACTTTAATGAGAACGGAAATATTGAGTAAATAAAGTAGTGTGATCTCTCATTATTAGTAAACAGGGCAGCTATTCATTTAACTTAGTAAGATGTTGCCACAATAGGTTTCAGATCATAGCATAAAAGGATCAGATCAACTAAAGTAATTATATCCGGATCAATAGAAAAATTCATAATAAGCCAGATCAGGAACACATATAGTGAAGTAGCAAGAAGGCGGGTTCATTCTATCTCTAAAAGATTCTTTACTCCATTTAACTAGCAACCTCTTAAGTTCATGTCTATCCTGGCAAGCAAGAATAGTTGCAGAAGATTCAGCATAAAAAAGATAACCCTCAGGAATAGCAGGCACAGTTTCATCATCACCAACATCATCGTGTTCAGGTTCAATAATTTCTCTTTCTCTAGACCTAGCAATTTGCTCATCAAGAAATTCACCAAGGGGCACAGTAGTATCAAGCATAGAAGTAGTTTCATCATAAGTATCATGCATAGCAGAAGTGGCATCATCAATAACATGCGACATATCAGAATTCATTGCAGTAGTAGGTTTAGGTGTCGCAAACTTACTCATAACAGAAGGATAATCTCGTGCAAGGCTAGATGGTAGTCCCTTACCACCACCACCACCCCCCTCGTAGTTGAGGGCAAAATAGTAGTTCGATCATCTTTCAAGTTCTTCATAGTGTCCAGCAGATATAAATTCCAAGTGACTCAAAGAATAGAGCTATGCTCCCCGGCAACGGCGCCAGAAAAAGGTCTTGATAACCCACAAGTATAGGGGATCGCAACAAAAGTAATGTTTTTGGTATTTTGTAGTGATTGTAATAGTAGCAATGGAAAAGTAAATAAGCGAGAACCAATATATGGAAAACTCGTAGGCACCGGATTAGCGATGGATAATTATGCCGAATGTGGTTCATCATGTAACAGTTATAATATAGGGTGACACAGAACTAGCTCTAGTTCATCAATTGTAGGCATGTATTCCGTATATAGTCATACGTGCTTATGGAAAAGAACTTGCATGACATCTTTTGTCCTACCCTCCCGTGGCAGCGGGGTCCTATTGGAAACTAAGGGATATTAAGGCCTCCTTTTAATAGAGAACCAGAACAAAGCATTAGCACATAGTGAATACATGAACTCCTCAAACTATGGTCATCACCGGGAGTGGTCCCGATTATTGTCACTTCGGGGTTGCCGGATCATAACACATAGTAGGTGACTATAGACTTGCAAGATAGGATCAAGAACACACATATATTCATGAAAACATAATAGGTTCAGATCTGAAATCATGGCACTCGGGCCCTAGTGACAAGCATTAAGCATAGCAAAATTATAGCAACATCAATCTCAGAACATAATGGATACTAGGGATCAAACCCTAACAAAACTAACTCGATTACATGATAAATCTCATCCAACCCATCACCGTCTAGCAATCCTATGATGCAATTACTCACACACGGCGGTGAGCATCATGAAATTGGTGATGGAGGATGGTTGATGATGACGATGGTGACGAATCGCCCTCTCTGGAGCCCCGAACGGACTCCAGATCAGCCCTCCCGAGAGAGATTAGGGCTTGGCGGCGGCTCCATATCGTAAAATGCGATGATTTCTTCTCTCTGATTTTTTTCTCCCCGAAAGCCAATATATGGAGTTGGAGTTGGCGTCAGAGGGCCACCAGGGGGCCCACGAGGTAGGGGGCGCGCCCCCACCCTCGTTGATAGGGTGTGGGCCCCCTGGTCTTCATCTTTTGCGAGGATTTTTTATTGTTTTTTCTAAGGTGTTCCATGGAGTTTCAGGTCATTCCGAGAACTTTTATTTTCTGCACATAAAACAACACCATGGCAATTCTGCTGAAAACAACGTCAGTCCGGGTTAGTTCCATTCAAATCATACAAGTTAGAGTCCAAAACAAGGGCAAAAGTGTTTGGAAAAGTAGATATGACGGAGACGTATCACTCCTCCATCTTTTAGCTATAGAACTTGTTGTAGACTTCATATCTCTCAAATCGGGTATTTGCTTGAAATATTAACTTCAACTCCTAGAACATCTCATATGGTCCATGACGTTCAAAACGTCTTTGAAGTCCCGATTCTAAGCCGTAAAGCATGGAGCACTAAACTATCAAGTAGTCATCATATTAAGCTAGCCAAACATTCATAACGTATGTATCTGCTCCTGCAATAGTTTTGTCACCTAGCAGTGCATGAAGGACATAATTCTTCTGTGCAGCAATGAGGATAAACCTCAGATCACGGACTCAGTCCGCATCATTGCTACTATCATATTTCAACTTAGTTTTCTCTAGGAACATATAAAAAACATAGGGAAGCAACAACGTGAGCTATTGATCTACAACATATTTGCAAAATACTATCAGGACTAAGTTCATGATAAATTAAAGTTCAATTAATCATATTACTTAAGAACTCCCACTTAGATAGACATCCCTTTAATCATCTAAGTGATCACGTGATCCAAATCAACTAAACCATGTCCGATCATCACGTGAGATGGAGTAGTTTTCAATGGTGAACATCACTATGTTGATCATATCTACTATATAATTCACGCTCGACCTTTCGGTCCCAGTGTTCCGAGGCCATATCTGCATATGCTAGGCTTGTCAAGTTTAACCCGAGTATTCTGCATGTTCAAAACTGGCTTGCACCCGTTGTATGTGAACGTAGAGCTTATCACACCCGATCATCACGTGGTGTCTCGGCACGAAGAACTGTAGCAACGATGCATACTCAGGGAGAACACTTATACCTTGAAATTTCGTAAGGGATCATCTTATAATGCTACCACCGAACAAAGCAAAATAAGATGCATAAAGGATAAACATCAGATGCAATCAAAATATGTGACATGATATGGCCATCATCATCTTGTCCTCATGATCTCCATCACCGAAGCATTTTCATAATCTCCAACGTCACCGGCGCGACACCTTGATCTCCATCATAGCATCGTTGTCGTCTCGTCAACTATTGTTACTACGACTATCGCTACCGTTAGTGATAAAGTCAAACAATTACATGGTGATTGCATTGCATACAATAAAGCGACAACCATATGGCTCCTGCTAGTTGCCGATAACTTTGTTACAAAACATGATCATCTCATACAAAAAATTATATCACATCATGCTTGACCATATCACATCACAACAAGACCTGCAAAAACAAGTTAGACGTCCTCTACTTTGTTGTTGCAGGTTTTACGTGGCTGCTACGGGATTCTAGCAAGAACCGTTCTTACCTACGCATCAAAACCACAACGATTTTTCATCAAGTGTGCTGTTTTAACCTTCAACAAGGACCGAGTGTAGCCACACTCGATTCAACTAAAGTTGGAGAAACAGACACTCACTAGCCACCTGTGTGCGAAGCACGTCGGTAGAACCAGTCTTGCGTAAGCGTACGCGTAATGTCAGTCTGAGCTGCTTCATCCAACAATACCACCGAATCAAAGTATGACATGCTGGTAAGCAGTATGACTACTATCGCCCACAACTCTTTGTGTTCTACTCGTGCATATAACATCTACGCATAGAACTAGCTCGGATGCCACCGTTAGGGAACGTGGTAATTTCAAAAAAAATCCTACGGTCACGCAAGATCTATCTATGAGATGCATAGCAACGAGAGAGGGAGTGTATCTTCATACCCTTGAAGATCGCTAAGTGGAAGCGTTTATCAACGCGGTTGATGTAGTCATACACCTTCATGATCCGCCCCAATCAAGTACCAAATATAAGGCACCTCCGCGTTCAGCACATGTTCAGCTCGATGACGTCCTTGCCTTCTTGATCCAGCAAGACGGGCGAAGTAGTAGATGAGCTCCGGCAGCACAACGACATGGTGACGGTGTTGTTGAAGAACAATCTCCGCAGGGCTTCGCCTAAGCACTACGGAAACTATGATGGAGGATAAACTAGAGGGGATGGGGTTGCTGGCACACGGCTTGGTGTTTCTTGATGTGTCTTTGGTGCTAGACCTTCCCCTCTATTTATATGTTGAGCCTTGGGGTCGAAACTTGGAGTAAAAGCCTCCACAAAGTCAATTTCACCCGAAAGGAAAGAGTCCTTCTCAGACTCCAGGGCCAAATGCCAGGGTTCTCGGTGTCTGGACCCAGGCGCCAGGGACCCTGGCGTCTGGCCCTAGGACTCCGCAAAACTTCCTTTTGCGCTTTCCAAAAACCTTGTGGGCTTTCCCATTTGGCCCAAATAATGTGTTCTCGTACCCAAACATTTCGGGAAACATCCGGACCCCCTTTCGGTGAATTCCGGAACCCTTCCGGAGACCAAACCTATTATCTCATATATCAATCTTTATCTCTGGACCATTCTGGAGTTCCTCGTCATGTCCGTGATCATATCCGGGACTCCGAACAACATTCGGTCACCAACATACATAACTCATATAATACTATATCATGAACCAACGTTAAGCGTGCGGACCCTACGGGTTCGAGAACTATGTAGACATGACGAAGACACCTCTCTAGTCAATAACCAATAACAGAACCTAGATGCCCATGTTGGCTCCTACATAATCTACGAAGATCTTTATTGGTCGAACCACATAACAACATACGTTGTTCCCTTTGTCATCGGTATGTTACTTGCCCAAGATTCGATAGTCGGTATCGTTATACCTAGTTCAATCTCGTTACCGGCAAGTCTCTTTACTCGTTCCGTAATACTTCATCCCATAACTAACTCATTAGTCACAATGCTTGCAAGGCTTATAGTGATGAGTATTACCGAGAGGGCCAAGAGATACCTCTCCGAAACACGGAGTGACAAATCCTAATCTCGATCTATGCCAACCCAACAAACACCTTCGGAGACACCTGTAGATCATCTTTATAATCACCCAGTTATGTTGTGACGTTTGATAGCACACAAGGTGTTCCTCCGGTATTCCGGAGTTGTATAATCTCATAGTCTGAGGAAGATGTATAAGTCATGAAGAAAGCAGTAGCAATGAAACTATAACGATCATAATGCTAAGCTAACAGATGGGTCATGTCCATCACATCATTCTCCAAATGATGTGATCTTGTTCATCAAATGACAACACATGTCTATGGTTAGGAAACATAACCATCTTTGATTAACGAGCTAGTTAAGTAGAATACTAGGGACTATATGTTTTGTCTATGTATTCATACATGTACTAAGTTTCCAGTTAATACAATTCTAGCATGAATAATAAACATTTATTATGAATTAAGGAAATAAATAATAACTTTATTATTGCCTCTAGGGCATATTTCCTTCACTGTCATCCCTTGCTACTTCTATACATGGCTAGCAGTAGCGAGCTTTAGTGCAGAGCACTGATGCTAATATCTGCAGTGCTTTTTAGCAGGAAGTGCTACTGGTAAGGGAGCGCCACTACTAACTTTATTCCCCTCGCTACTGCTAGTTTTATTATTTTCTGTTTTTTTCCTGCATATTTCTTTTGTATTTGAATAGGCTTTATACAATAATCTTTAGCATAGCATACACATACAAATGTAATCATAGCATATACATACAAATATTCTCATCAAATCATGTCATCATCATAATCATCATCCAACACAAAGTGGTCTCTCGTCATCATCTCGAAAATAGCGATACAAGTCTCTGTTACTTGCAACTACATCGTCATCCATCTAAACAATGATATACGCAAGAAGAGCTATCACTATGAGTGAGAGTGGAACTATGTAGTACATGAGTTCGTATCCCTCTCTCGCATTAGTGTGAACCTAAACTAACTACTGGCTGTCACTCGGAAACCGGAAACCGGTACACATGGGCCTAACACTCCGCCCACTCGTCGTATACTCCTGGTGTAGCACTTCTTCGCCATCGATGATCTATGCACCTGCATCGTCACAGGAGTCGATGATATGCAACATATATAGTTGAGAAACAGAAAGAGACAGACTTGGCAAAAACAGAAGCAACATATCATAAGCATAAATAACAAAGTTCATCGTACCCAAAATGCCCTAACTAGAGTGATCTTCGCTAGTCGAGGAGGACAGTTTAATTACATCACAAAGAAAGTTTCGTCGTGCATAACTCAAAGTTTTGTCATACAGAAAGTATGGACTAAACGGACACATTGTCGTATATTGACAATCACTACATGTTGTGCCATCCATCCATGTCAGGGAGATAGTCCCCGAGCTTAGTGAAAGGCTTCAGGTCGAGACGCTGAGAGGCTACGCGTGTTCAGACGTCTTACCGCAACATTTGTCCTTCTTCATAGAACATCCCTATTTTTTTGACGACCTCCTTCATTATGATTTTGGCAAGTTCGCGCTGTATGTGATAGAACTTAGATCGAAGTCGATGATCCTTGATATCTCCTAAGTCCTTTGCCCATCGCAGAATATGGGCATCGCCAGATCTAGGTGACATGCGAAGGTTCTGGTGATCCCGTTTGTACTCTAGCATATGGTGTAGAACATAGAATCCATCATTAAGAGAATCACTCGGTTGCTGGATGCAGCAGAAGTCGGTCTTATGGCTGAAGCCGGGCTTGCCGTCCCTTGTCTTCTTGTCCTTGACCTCTCCACCCCGTGTGCCATAGTAAAACATAGCACTGTCGAGAACAGACTTGATGTGTGTGTAATCCTTTTTGGTAATGTTCTTCAACGAGTCCAAGTAAAGAGCATGGGAGTATCGGGGGTAGAGGATGATGAGGACGGCGCGCCCGCCGCTGTGCAAAATAAGTACACCTCAAATTAATTATCCTCCACCGTGCAAATGAATGATTGAAATCGAGGGAAGGATATCCGCACGAATGACTTATAGGGGATGATAAGGCACGAGAATGGCCTCCTTGTCCTTATTGGCGAGGATGAACTGGACGAGGTAGTCCCTCGCGTATTCACAGTGCTTTGTGTAGACTGCCAAGAAGCCCTTGTGCATGAAGTACGGGTCAGTGACACAGATAAAAGGTATCTGCTCAACCCCGATGAGGTAGTTCATGTGCATGGCATAAAGGCAGACAAACGTAAAATCCAGCTTCTTCAAGTGAAACATGTCGAAGATGTAATCAAATCGAAGGAAGAACTTCTCCGCGGGGAATGTGTCAACATACGACAATTGCCGCTGCACGTTAACCACGTAGAGTGGGTATCCTGGATTTTTCGAGGCGATGAGGCCTTTCTCTATCCGCATCACATTGTCATGAAGTCTCCTTACATCACCGAATCTGGCTGCTACCGCTGCTTTAGGTAGGATTGGTTCACCAGCGATATGCCATTTTGCCACACCGGGGATATCTATACGGTCTTGAACCCGAGGCTGCTGAGGCGGTTGGATCACAGAAGCAGCCTTGTTGCCTTTCCTCGATCTCTTCCTAGACTTCTTTGGTACCGGAAGGTCATCCATAATACGTTCAGACTCTGGAGGCGGCAATTCAGGCACCGAATCATGACGCTCAAACCCTAAGTAGGCGCCAGTATTGACATACTGTTGAGTGTCATCGCCATCCTCATCCTCATCTATGGCGACGTGACCAGCGACTAATGGAGACTCTTCCTCACCCCGTCGGCTGTCACCCAGCACGACTGCTGAGTTGTGTAGGTGAGGTGTTGATGTTCATACCTGACTACGTGCTTGTAGGTGTGCTCCCGGCCGCCTCCCGACGAAGCAGACTCTTTGGACACAACAGGACCCACCCATTTCAATCACCAAGCTGCCGTGGGGTCTCGTCGTCATCCCCCTAGTACCAGAGAAGCCAAAATCTCGTGGCCCAGTTTCACACTGGCCACAGAAACCTTGAAGATGTCCAGGGGGATCTGTCGGCTGTGGAACAATGGTTCCTTCGGCTCCAGTAACGTCGCCTTCCCCACGTCCACCTTCTGGTCGCCAATGGTGTACAATATGGTGCACGGGGTTTAGTCGTCCTGCAAAGAAAAGTCTGCGACGTGAGACGTCCGAAAGGCAATGAAAATGGGAGATTATACATTTATTGAAGAGGGCCGATGTGACAAATACCGTGAGGGCGACGAGCTCAGCCAAAGACGAAGCACCGCTGAGCACGTCCGGTGTCGGAGTAGGTGCGGGAGCCGGTGCGGGAGCAGGTGCCAGAGCCGGTGCCGGAGCAGGTGCGCGAGCAAGTGCGAAAGCCGGTGCCGGAGCAGGTGCGGGAGCCGGTGCAGCTGCAGGTGCCGGTGCAACGCTAGTCGAGCTGCTCCCGAAGAAGTCATCAAGGGGAAAGTCCGCTGCATTTTTTTCTGGATTTTGCCTGCTCCAATTGAAAATGGCCGGAACCAAGACAGTAGACATATCTGCAAGCGCCTGTTTTGCGGCAGCTACCGCTATTGCGGCTGTCTCAGATGATTTCTTCTCGACTACAATCTCAACCTTCTTGTCGATGTTTTCTTCAGTTAACCTCCTTCTTTCCTTTCTCTCCTCCGTGGTCTCATGGTAGTACTTCTTCCACGTGGTGACGTCTCCGACACTGTGCACGCGTCCATACGATGGTCCAGTCTCCACCGGGAGTCCTTTCAATATGTTCAACGCCCGGTTGAATGGAGTGTCCCACTTGGGCCTCGCCAACGCCTCAGACGGCGAGTTGCTTTCGTCCACAATCCTGTGCTGCTCTCTCTGCAAAAGGTGCAAGGATTGTTTACAAATATGACTAACATGCAGTCGAATTGATCAGAAACTAAAATTACCAGTAGTCTCATGAACTCCTCGTGACCGCGTTCATCTCGAAAACCTTCTTCACTGGGTCCCAACGGTGCCGGGCCCTGAGGACGTCACGCTCCTGCGGGACGGTGAACTCCGCCAAGGGGTCTGGGATGCCCAGACTCTCGGCTTCCGCGTCCTCCTTGGACTGTATGGACCTCTTCCCGCCGTAACCACGGCTTCCGAGGTGGTGGCACCCGATGTTCCTCTGTTGAAGCCCCTTCATGTACTTAGACTTCTTTGGCAGCTTCGGCCTCGCAAGCCGCCTTGAATATTTCGATGTGCCCTTCCGTGATTGTCAGATTATCCTTTACAATCTCGGAGTAGGGTTCCTTTTTGTAGATGATCCGATATTTCACCCTTGCTTTCCAGGCGGCCAACGCGTCGCTAAACTTGCTCATGGCATGTTTGTTTATCTTCTTCATTGCCGGGTCCTTATCTGGATCTTTATAATCCTTTTCATTCCGTCCCGGGAACAAGAATATCTGGTGCAACTTCTTTAGGAGGGAGGGCCTGATGTCTACTACACAACCTTCTTCTTGTAGACGTTGTTGGGCCTCCAAGTGCGGAGGTTTGTAGGACAGTAGCAAATTTCCCTCAAGTGGATGACCTAAGGTTTATCAATCCGTGGGAGGCGAAGGATGAAGATGGTCTCTCTCAAGCAACCCTGCAACCAAATAACCAAGAGTCTCTTGTGTCCCCAACACATCCAATACAATGGTAAATTGTATAGGTGCACTAGTTCAACGAATAGATGGTGATACAAGTGCAATATGGATGGTAGATATAGGTTTTTGCAATCTGAAATTATAAAAACAGCAAGGTAACTAATGATAGAAGTGAGCACAAACGGTATTGCAATGGTAGGAAACAAGGCCTAAGGTTCATACTTTCACTAGTGCAAGTTTTCTCAACAATAATAACATAACTGGATCATATAACTATCCCTCAACATGCAACAAGGAGTCACTCGAAACCACTAATAGCGGAGAACAAACGAAGAGATTATGGTAGGGTACGAAACCACCTCAAAGTTATCCTTTCTGTTCTATCTACTCAAGAGTCCGTAGTAAAATAACATGAAGATATTCTTTCCGTTCAATCTATCATAGAGTTCATACTAGAATAACACCTTAAGACACAAATCAACCAAAACCCTAATGTCACCTAGATACTCCGTTGTGACCTCAAGTATCCGTGGGCATGATTATACGATATGCATCACACAATCTCAGATTCATCTATTCAACCAACACAAAGTACTTCAAAGAGTGCCCCAAAGTTTCTACCGGAGAGTCAAGACAAGAACGTGTGCCAACCCCTATGCATAGGTTCATGGGCGGAACCCACAAGTTGATCACCAAAACATACATCAAGTGGATCACGTCAATATCCCATTGTCACCACAAATAAGCACGACAAGACATACATCAAGTGTTCTCAAATCCTTAAAGACTCACTCCGATAAGATAACTTCAAGAGGAAAACTCAATTCATCACAAGAGAGTAGAGGGGGAGAAACATCATAAGATCCAACTATAATAGCAAAGCTCGCGATACATCAAGATCGTGCTATAGAGAGAACACGAGAGAGAGAGAGAGAGAGAGAGATCAAACACATAGCTACTGGTACATACCCTCAGCCCCGAGGGTGAACTACTCCCTCCTCGTCATGGATAGCGCCGGGATGATGAAGATGGCCACCGGTGAGGGATCCCCCCTCCGGTTGGGTGCCGGAACGGGCTCCCGAGAGGTTTTTGGTTGCTACACAGGCTTGTGGCGGCGGAACTCCCGATCTATTGTGCGCTTTGATGTTTTTAGGGTATATGGGAATATATAGGCGAAAGAAGTCAGTCAGGGGAGCCAGGAGGGGACCACGAGACAGGGGGCGCGCCCAATAGGGGGGCGCCCCCCACCCTCGTGGCCACCTCGAAGCTTCCTTGACTTCAACTCCAAGTCTCCTGGATCGCTTCCGTTCCAAAAATAACGCTCCCGAAGGTTTCATTCCATTTGGACTCCGTTTGATATTCCTTTTCTTTGAAACACTGAAATAGGCAATTAAACAACAATATGGGCTGGGCCTCCGGTTAATAGGTTAGTCCCAAAAATAATATAAAAGTGTATAATAAAGCCCATAAACATTCAAAACAAATAATAATATAGCATGAATGCTTCATAAATTATAGATAGGTTGGAGATGTATCAGCATCCCCAAGCTTAATTCCTGCTCGTCCTCGAGTAGGTAAATGATAAAAGAAAGAATTTATGAAGTCTGAATGCTAGCAGGTGCACAAGTTTGATCAATGATAATTCCAGTCACCTTTTCTAGCATGATTATATGTCATAACAGTAGTTCATCTCATAAAACTTCTCACGAACAAGTAACAAGCAATTCACATGTTAAAGCATAGACCATAAACTTTCTTGAAAATTAGCAAACTTCATTCTCAGTCATCAAACAATTACAATTCATCTTATTTTCAGGAAGGGTCTATGTCAGAGCTTTGATTTAGCAAACTCCACATACTCAACTATCATAGTCTTCTACAGTTGCTAATACTCACGCAATACTTATGGTTATGGAGTCTTAATCGGACACTGAGAAAGATAGGGGCTTATAATTCCGCCTCCCAACATATTCACCTTTGGGTGATGTCAACAATAATAGTTCATGCTAACTTACATCCAATTGGATATATATATATATATATATATATATATATATATATATATATATATATATATATATATATATATATATATATCAGGATCTTTCCAACACGAGGTCCTTGCCAAAGGATAAAATGAATAAGGGAAAGGTGAAGATCACCTTGACTCGTGCATAAAGTAAAGATGTAAAGTTAAAGATAGGCCCTTCGCAGAGGGAAGCAGAGATTTGCAGAGGTGCCAGAGCTCAATTTTGAAATAGAGATAAATAATTTTGAGAGGTATGATTTCATTGTCAACATAACAACCAAGAGTTCCCAACATCTTCCATACTACATACATTATAGGCGGTTCCCAATCAAAATGGTAAAGCTTTTACTCCACCTCCACCAACAATCACACTCCACGGCCATCCAAAACAACGGGGTACCGTCCATACCAACATCAAACCTGGGGGAGTTTTGTTTGCAATTATTTTTGATTTGATTTTGATCTTTTGATCATGGGACTAGGCATCCTGGTTACCAGCCATTTTTCTCGTGAATGATGAGCGGAGTCCACTCATCTTGAGAATAACTTACCTAGCATGTAAGATACTGACAGCCCCTAGTCGCTACATGAACGATTCGGGCATACAAAACAGATTATTATTTGAAGGTTTAGAGTTTGGCACATGCAAATTTACTTGGAACGGCAGGTAAATACCGCATATAGGTAGGTATGGTGGACACTCATGGCAAAACTGGGTTTAAGGATATTTGGAGGCACAAGTAGTATCTATACTTGGTGCAAGGAATTTTGGCTAGCATGAGGGGGAAAGGCAAGCTCAACATGTTTGAATGATCCATGACAATATACTTTAACTGAGATGTGAGAAAACATAACCCATTATGTTGTCTTCCTTGTCCAACATCAACTCTTTAGCATGTCATACTTAATGAGTGCTCACAATTATAAAAGATGCCTAGGATAGTATATTTATATGTGAAATCTCTCTTCCTTCAATATTCTTTCATGAATTATTCAAGTGACCAATACAATGCTTGCTAACCTTCAATAAATTTACAACCTCTACTTCTTAGATGTGAAGTCATTACTCCCCATGGGATAAGCAAATGAAACATATAAATTTCAGATTTATAACATTAAACTTATTCAACCATTTACTCATAGGATATAAGTGAAGCACACGAGTAAATGACAAACTACTCCAAAAAGATATAAGTGAAGATCAATGAGTAGCTAAATAATTATGTAACTATATGAAGACTCTCTCTCATTTAAGAATTTCAGATCTTGGTATTTTATTCAAACAGCAAGCAAAGCAAAATAAAATGACATTGCAAGTATAGCACAACTCATGTGAAGAAGCAAAAACTTAGGTTCAATCGATACTAACCGATAGTTGTTGAAGAAGAAAGGTGGGATGCCTAACGGGGCATCCCCAAGCTTAGATGCTTGAGACTTCTTGAAATATTATCTTGGGGTGCCTTGGGCATCCCCAAGCTTGAATTTTTGTGTCTCCTTAATTCCTCCCATATCATGGTTTCTCTATTTCTCAAAAACTTCATCCACATAAAACTCAACAAGAACTCGTGAGATAAGCTAGTAAACCAATGCAAAACCTTGTCTTTTACTACTGTAACAAATCACTAAAATTATTATTCAACATTGCATACTAAATGCCTCTGCATATTAATACTCCTATTGTAGCGACCAGACCTCAAACAGTCTGATCTCTGTGCATCAGTGTCATCCCTGGATCAGTAATGCTGACATGCACAATACTCGATGGATTTATAACCGAGTAGCAATCACACACTTATTACATCGAATGTCTCCAAAGAGAACTTATTACAATAAATATGTCTTAATGCCATCTAATAACGATAACAACGGAAGGCTTGGAAGATAAGTGAGTCCATCAAGTCCAACGGCATCACTGAGTATAGAATCACGATCCTAAGGCATCTTACTCGTCGTCTGAAAAGTGTGCAACATGAACGTTGCATCCCGAAAACGGGCCAGCACATGGAATATGCTGGCAAAGTAACACATAGAGAGTAATAAAAGAATAAATCTATACTACATGCATATATGGCTGGTGGAAAGCTCTATGGTTACAGTTTTGCGTAAAGCCAATTTTTCCTACTGCAAAGGAATAATTTTTATTTAACTATCATGGTGGTTGTTAAACATTGAGAATGGTTGACAGCATTCTCAATCCCAATTAAGTAACATCATCATTAAACAAACCCAACAATATTAATTAAAGTAACATGATGAGATTCACATGATAATCCAAGTACTAGATACTCAAAACGTCCATAACCGGGGACACGGCTAATCATGATTAGTTTATACACTCTGTAGAGGTTGCGCACTTTTCCCCACACGACTCGATCTCCTCCGTTGGTTTTCTCGCACTACATGGTGTTTGAGAAACGGATGACCGAGACATAGTCTTTCAGAAGCGCTAGCACCTTACGATGGGTAGACCTGTACACCTACTTTCCCCTACATCTGCTAGTCTACCACTGTAAGAGTTCGCACGACTTAATCAACTATGCTAGAGCCCATAATAGCATGTGGCTGCACATGGAAGTTTCTAGCATGAATAATCTTATGATCCCTTTGAGCCTGTGTGGCGGTCCAAAACAAACACGCAATCCTGGAATACCCAGGTACCTCAATCGACCCAGATGTGTATTAAAGTTGCCACCTTAAATAAACCATTAATTTAACAATCTCACATCTGTCATGGATACACTCACCCAATCCACGTATACTAGCATAGCATGGCATAATAAGCAAACGTAGAGGTAACTCCCAAGGGTTTGATAATAAAATTGGTGATAGGTACTACCTCATCTACTTCCCAAAACCCACATATTAATCAGTTCCTAATCATGAAATTGTTTGAGGATTGATCTAATGCATAAAAACTGGGTAATGAAGAAGTATGATCAAAGTGTTACTTGCCTTGCTGATGATCCGCGAAACCTAGGGATTCGAAGTAGCAAGCGGCGCAATACGGGTACTCTATCGCAAGCAAACAAACAAACAAGCATACAATAAGTACTCATCTAATGCATATGTAAAACTCAAATAAGAGATCTAGCTAGAAAGTTCAACTTAAAAACTCCGGTTTGCAAAAAGAATCAAATCGAACGAAGAAACAAAACTCAAACGGCGAAAGAAACAAGCTTCGTTTACTAATCTGGACCTAAGTCAAATTTTACAGTAGTAAAAACTTGTTTGAGTAGATTATTCGGAAAGAGGGGTTCGAGACGAAACTCTAGGCGCTTGAATCGCCTGATTCCGATAAACAAGCGAAAAGTTAAACTAAAACGAAAATCCGATCAGAAATCGCGATCAGAAAAATCACGGAATAAATCCGAGAAAAAGAAAAACGACGAACAGATTACCGAACAAACGTTCATTAACTGGATCTAAATGATGATCGTGTTCGTTAAACCGAACGAACGAGCGAACGCTCGCTAATTAACCTAAACCAGAAAAAAGCGATCTAATAAAAAAACGGATCTAAAAAACCGACGGAAAAACCAAACGTTTTTTCTAAAAAAACGGCGGCGGCGGGGTCAACCTCGGAGTGCGGGTCGGCGGTGGCGGCGGCTCCGGCGAGGGCGGCGGTGGTGTCGGCGGGGTTCGGCGGAGGCGGCGGCGGCAGAAGCGGCGGCGGCGGCAGCAGTGAGCAGCGGCGGGCTAGGGTTAGGGTTTGGCGGCAATGGCTTGGGCTGGGGCGGCGGCTTATAAAGACCCGGCCAGGCGGAGTCCTGGCCGGTTATGGCCCGTAGTCGGTTCGGATTTTTTTTAAATAATTATCGCGCAGAAAAACAAACGAAAGAAATACTAAACGGACTCCAAAAATCCCGAAATAAATTTTCCCCAACTTCTACAATCAATCCGGTTTAAATGAACATTTATTTGGGGCCTAAATGCAATTTTTAAAAACACGCATTTTTCCTAAATTCAAATAAAATAGCCAGAAAATCCAAAATAAACTCTTATTTGAATTTATTTATTAAATCCTCAATATTTCTTTATTTTGGGAAAGTCATTTTATTCCCTCTCTCATATTTATATAATTGAAATAATTGAAGATAAAATAAATAAATCAAATGATCCATTTTCTCAAAATTTGAGAAAACTCAAATATGAAAATATCGAAATCCCCAACTCTCTCCGTGGGTCCTTGAGTTGCGTAGAATTTCTAGGATCGAGGCAAAATGCATTAAATATGATATGCAATAATGATCTATTTGTATAACATTCCAAATTTTAAATTTGGGACATTACACCTATCCTCAAATAGAATCATTAAACAAGCAAACACATGCATACAATGCAACCATAACAGCAATCTGTCAAAACAGTATAGTCTGTAAAGAATGCAAGATTCATCATACTTCCCTAACTCCAAAAATTATGAGAAAAATACTATGCTGTATAAGATTTATCACAGCTCAATATGCAAAAAGTTTCAACATTATACCATTCTCTGGCTTTTCTATGGAATTTTTGCAACAGAAGTAAACTTTCCGTTTTCAAACAGCAAAATGTATACTAGCAAAATAAGCATGGTAAAGGCTATCCTTTATTTTTTTCTTGAAAATATAGATGCAAAACATTATTCAAAATAACAGCAAGCAAAAACTAACAAAATAAAATGATTCTCCAAGCAAAACACATATCATGTGGTGAACAAAAATATAGCTCCAAGTAAAGTTACCGATGAACGAAGACGAAAGAGGGGATGCCTTCCGGGGCATCCCCAAGCTTAGGCTCTTGATTGTACTTGAATATTACATTGGGGTGCCTTGGGTATCCCCAAGATTAGGCTCTTGCCACTCCTTATTCCATAGTCCATCGAATCTTTACCCAAAACTTGAAAACTTCACACACAAAACTCAACAGAAAACTCGTAAGCTCCGTTAGTATAAGAAAATAAAACCACCACTTAGTTACTGTAATGAACTCGTTCTAAATTCATATTGGTGTAATATCAACTGTATTTCAACTTATCTATGGTTCATACCCTCCAATACTACACATAGAATCATCAAAATAAGCAAACAACACATAGAAAACAGAATCTGTCGAAAACAGAACAGTCTGTAGTAATCTGTATCAAACGTATATTTCTGGAACTCCAAAAATCCTACAAAATTAGTAAGTCCTAAGAAATGTGTGTACCAATCCAGAGCAAAAATAATTAGATCAGAAGTACGTTTATGTGAATTATCACAACTAATTTACTGGGTGCAAAATTTTCTGATTTTCAGCAGGATCAATACAACTCTCACCATAAGCTATCCTAAAGGTCTTAGATGGCACTTTATTGAAACAAAAGCTACAAAACAAGATTACTACAGTAGCATAATCATGTGAACACACAAAAACAGTAAGGGTAAATATTGGGTTGTCTCCCAACAAGCGCTTTTCTTCAATGCCTTTCTAGCTAGGCATGATAATGACAATGATGCTCAAATGAAAGATAAGAATTGAAACATAACGGAAGCATCATGAAGCATATGACTAGCACATTTAAGTCTAACCCACTTCCTATGCATAGGGATTTTGTGAGAAAACAACTTATGGTAACAATAATCAACTAGCATAGGAAGGTAAAAGAAGCATAGCTTCAAAACTTTAAGCACATAGAGAGGAAACTTGATATCATTGCAATTCCTACAAGCATATGTTCCTCCCTCATAATAATTTTCAGTAGCATGATGAATTAATTCAACAATATAACCAGCACCTAAAGCTTTCTTTTCAAGATCTACAAGCATAGAAAATTTACTACTCTCCACATAAGCAAAATTCTTCTTATTCGGAATACTGGGAGTATCATAAAAGACTTGAATACTATAAATTGTTTCCACATTAAAAGAGTAATGTTCAGAAAAAGGGTAATCATAATCATGACAAGTTTTATAAATATAATCATCACTAATTTTTATAGCATAAGTTTCATCATAAGTAGCAACTTCGTCCTCATCATAATCGATTGAAACCTCTTCCAAGATAGTGGAATCACCACTAAATAAAGTTGACACTCTTCCAAATCCACTTTCATATTCATCAAAATAAGATTCAATATCCTCCAAAATAGTGGGATCATTACTTCCTAAAGTTGAGACTCTTCCAAACCCACTTTCATCAATATAATCATCATAGGTAAGAGGTATGCTATCATCACAACAACTTTGCATATCAAAACTTGGGAGGCTAAAAATATCATCTTCATTAAACATAGCATCCCCAAGCTTGGGAAAAACATTAATTTCATCAAATATATTCTCAAATATGTCATCCCCAAGCTTGGGTCTTTTCATATCATAAGCATAGTCACTCTCATCATTAATAGTATGGATAGCACCAATAGTATAGCAATTATCATCATCACAATGAGTAGTAGGAGCAACATCATTTGGGAGGGATACCTTTTTACCTTTGTTGCTCCTTCTTTTCTTTTTCTTCTTCACATTATGTGTGGGTTCAACCTTCTTCTTTGAGCTCCTTATTGATGAGATTGGTTGAATAGAAAGCTCATCCTCGTTACCTGATTCATCATAAGAAATAATAGGAGGATATTGGGAAGTATCTTTCCTTTCATTAGTGTTCTCTTCATCTTCTATTTGCTTCCTTTTCTTTAGGTAATTGGCAATACAAGGATTTTCAATGCAATTCACCGCACAAAACATATAAATATCCTCTAGATCAAAATCAAGAAATCTATCAAGATTAAATTTTGGAATACCCTCAGTTATACGTTTCATTTCTTCATACCCCAAAAGAAGACTAAGCTCTTTATGATGCTCAAGGGTAATCAAGTTATCACATGTTTTGGACACGATTCGATCATGAAACAGTTTGCATTGGAGATTTAAATGACCACGTTCATTGCAAAGTTCACAAGGAGCGCGAAAAATATTGAATCTTTCAGCACGCACATCTAGCCTTTCTTGCAACAATTTAGTTTCTAAACGATTATGCCTCTTGCAATATCTATCTTCTCTATTTGGTGTCTCCACGCAAACCCAATGCTCTCCACAAGAAGCAACATGCTTATAGGAGACATTTTTATCATAACTACTGCAATCATCATTAGTACTATGGATATTCAAGTAGTTCATACTAACAACATTGCAATCATGCTCATCATTCAAAGATTTGGTATCAAGCATTCTATAGATTTCTTCTTCTAGCACTTGAGCACAATTTTCCTTTTCATCATTCTCACGAAAGATATTAAAAAGATGAAGCATATGAGACAACTCAAATCCATTTTTTTGTGGTTTTCTTTTATAAACTAAACTAGTGATAAAACAAGAAACAAAAAGATTCAATAGCAAGATCGAAAGATATACCTTCAAGCACTCACCTCCCCAGCAACGGCGCCAGAAAAGAGCTTGATGTCTACTACACAACCTTCTTCTTGTAGACGTTGTTGGGCCTCCAAGTGCAGAGGTTTGTAGGACAGTAGAAAACTTCCCTCAAGTGGATGACCTAACGTTTATCAATCCGTGGGAGGCGTGGGATGAAGATGGTGTCTCTCAAGCAACCCTGCAACCAAATAACAAAGAGTCTCTTGTGTCCCCAACACACCCAATACAATGGTAAATTGTATAGGTGCACTAGTTCGGCGAACAGATGGTGATACATGTGCAATATGGATGGTAGATATAGGTTTTTCTCAAGATGGGAATGGGCTGGGTCGGCCCGCTGGGTCACTGACCCGACCCAAAAATTCAAGGCTGATGGATCACATGGGTCGGCCCCGATTTTTTTTGGGTCAAGTAGAGCCGACACCAAGTGACCTGTTGGGTCAGCGGGATCGGCCCACCTCGTGCTCTCTATTCTCACGACGGCTATTTCCCAATCATCGTCCTTGCCGATCTCTGCCGTGCCGGTGGTGCTGCCTCCGGCTCATCGTCCCAGTCATGTCCAGCTCATTATCCAGCTCAACGTCAGCCCGTCCTCCCTGTGCCGTCCAGCTCTCTAGTGTAAATTTGAGACTAATAGGTAGAGCGTCAGTCTGATGTCAACTAGTAGTACTAGCGGTATCCGATGGCTAGATACAATTCACCCGCATGGATGCATCTCTGTACAATGCCTGGAAAGAAACAGACGAGCTTACAATGGTCTAGGTAATGTATGCATGTACAATGAACAGATGCAACAGCTAGACCACTTGAATCTCCGTATAAATTTTTTCTTCTATCCCAAGATTACTACTCTATAGGATTTTAGCTATCGGCACATCACAAAAAGAAAACACACGTCACTAATAATTTATTTTTTGAGAAAAAACACATATCACTAATAATTGGGTCGACCCGAAATACCCATCGGGCCAACAAGGCCACTACTATTCACGATATGGGTCGGCCCGTGGCCTCTTATGTTGGCCCTGAGGCCACCAGGGCCGGGTCCAAGGCCAGGGCCGGGCCGACCTATTCCCATCTTGAGTTTTTGCAATCTGAAATTATAAAAATAGCAAGGTAAATAATGATAATAGTGAGCACAAACGGTATTGCAATGGTAGGAAACAAGGCCTAAGGTTCATACTTTCACTAGTGCAAGTTCTCTCAACAATAATAACATAATTAGATCATATAACTATCCCTCAACATGCAACAAAGAGTCACTCCAAAGCCACTAATAGCGGAGAACAAACGAAGAGATTATGGTAGGGTACAAAACCACCTCAAAGTTATCCTTTCTGTTCTATCTACTCAAGAGTCCGTAGTAAAATAACATGAAGATATTCTTTCCGTTCAATCTATCATAGAGTTCATATTAGAATAACACGTTAAGACACAAATAAACCAAAACCCTAATGTCACCTAGATACTCCATTGTCACCTCAAGTATCCGTGGGCATGATTATACGATATGCATCACACAATCTCAGATTCATCTATTCAACCAACACAAAGTACTTCAAAGAGTGCCCCAAAGTTTCTACCGGAGAGTCAAGATGAAACCTTGTGCCAACCCCTATGCATAGGTTCATGGGCGGAACCTGCAAGTTGATCACCAAAACATACATCAAGTGGATCATGTGAATATCCCATTGTCACCACAGATATGCACGGCAAGACATACATCAAGTGTTCTCAAATCCTTAAAGACTCAATCCGATAAGATAACTTCAAGAGGAAAAATCAATTCATCACAAGAGAGTAGAGGGGGAGAAACATCATAAGATCCAACTATAATAGCAAAGCTCGCGATAAATCAAGATCATGACATAGAGACAACACGAGAGAGAGAGAGAGAGAGAGAGAGCGGCCAAACACATAGCTACTGGTACATACCCTCAGCCCCGAGGGTGAACTACTCCCTCCTCGTCATGGATAGCGATGGGATGATGAAGATGGCCACCGGTGAGGGATCCCCCCTCCGGCAGGGTGCCGGAACGGGCTCCCGAGAGGTTTTTGGTTGCTATAGAGGCTTGTGGCGGCGGAACTCCCGATCTATTGTGCGCTTCGATGTTGTTAGGGTATATGGGAATATATAGGCAAAAGAAGTCGGTCGAGGGAGCCAGGAGGGGACCATGAGACAGGGGGGCATGCCTAGTAGGGGGCATCCCCCACCCTCGTGGCCACCTCGAAGCTTCCTTGACTTCAACTCCAAGTCTCCTGGATCGCTTCCATTACAAAAGTAACGCTCCCGAAGGTTTCATTCCGTTTGGACTCCATTTGATATTCCTTTTCTTCGAAACACTGAAATAGGCAAGAAAACAACAATATGGGTTGGGCCTCCGGTTAATATGTTAGTCCCAAAAATAATATAAAAGTGTATAATACAGCCCATAAACATTCAAAACAGATAATAATATAGCATGTATGCTTCATAGATTATAGATATGTTGGAGACGTATCAGGGCCTCATATTATCTATCTTCATTAGTTTCTCATCGTTGATGGTGGCGGTTGTCCGTATGATGCAGCCTATTTGATTGCGGTAGCACGCGCGCGCTTCCGCGGGCGTGTTTGGCTCAAAATTGCCGTCGTCCACCTCCGTGACCACCAGTCTAGTAGTCCTGATCTTGTTAGGAACTCATTGCCTCTTTGCTTTCAGTTCTATACCGGCTCCGCTTGTCTCGCTGCCGGTCTGAGTCTCAGCGCCGGTCTCGATGCCGGTCTCAGTCTCAGCGCCGGTCTCAATGTCGGTCTCAGTCTCCGATGTGACAGGTGGACCCAGCAACATCAGCTATTGATCGTTGGCTTCCCTAAAAAATTCCTCTGCCGCCAGGTACACGTTGTCGCAGTCACCAGAACCCTGTCCTATGCTTTGCAGGGAAATTGACTCCTTCTCGGTGCGGCAAATCCCGGCACTCGATATGTCCTAGTTTGTAGCACAAGTCATGCCGAAATTCACGGAAAATTTCGGCATGACTTTTACCAAAAAGTGGACAAGTCGGAACCTGAAATTTGCCAAAACGGAAATGAATCAACATTCCGGCAAAACATAGGCCACTCGGCTTCATTCTCTGGAAACAACAAAGCCACTTGGGCACAATCAAAACATGTGCAAACACAATTAAGGAATTTGTATATATCCTGACCACTTCAAATTTGCATCTCCTAGCGTTTGACACTTCAAGAAAATCTACACAAATATCATGCTCTCCCAAACTCAATTCAAAAACCAAATATAGATCATATTTAGTTAAATACTGAACTAAACTTTACTCTAAACTAAACCCTACTGCCCTAATTAACATCTAGTTAAACAAACTCAATTCAAAAACTAAACCCTACTAAACTAATTAACATCTACATTATCTACTACTTAACATCTATTATTACCCTAACTAAAAAACATCTACTATTAACCATACTGCCCTAGTTAACTAGTACCATCACTACTACTAATTAACATCTACTACTACTACTAAAAATCATTATGTATGAACCCTAGTACTAATTAACATCTACTACTACTGCTAATTAACATGGCAGAGGAACAAAAACAGAGAGAGGGGGTGGGGGAGGGGTGGGGGGCTTATAGAGAGGGGAGAGACGATGGCGGGGAGGTGCTCGGCGATGGAGGTAGGGGCGGCGAGGGCGGGCTCGGAATCGGGAGGCAGCAGTCCTAGGCGGGCTCGGGCGATGGCGGTGAGGTCGAGGGTGGCAGCGGTGAGGTCGAGGGCGGTGACGGTGAGGTCGAGAGCGGAGGCGGGCGGCGGCAGTGAGGTTGAGGGCGGTCTCGGGCGGCGGCGGTGAGGGCAGGCTCGGGCTCGGGCGGCGGCGACAGAGGAGTTGGGGGAACATGGGGGAGATGGGGGAAAGGAGGACTTAGCAGAATTTTGAGCCCGCGGGTGGTTAAGTCGAACTAGCAGTAGCGCTGTTTCAGAAACGCGCTATAGCTAAGTTAGCTATAGCGCATTTTAGCGAAACATGCTACTGCTATAGGAAGCAGTAATTTCTTTTCTTTATCCTTACATTTTCTTTTTTTTCATTTCTCTGTTTCCTACTTCTTTCGTTTTCATTTACTTTTCTATTTTTTCATTTTTCTTTTCTTTCTTCGCAGTAGCACTCTACGCAAGAAACGCGCTGCAACAACGACCAAAGTGGTAGCGCACTTTGCGCAGAATTGCTACCACTATTCCTAGCCTACCACCAACACGGCGGGATTTATAGTGGTATCGCCTTTTGCTGCACACGGGCTACTGCTATAGTTGTATCTATAGCACGCTTTTCTGGAACATGCTACTACAAAGTAGCAGCAGCGCCCTTTAACCAGCGCTACTACTATACCTCTGTGTATAGGCTTTTCCCTAGTAGTGACTCCTCAAACTACGGTCATCGCTGGAAAGTACTGTCACACTGGGGTTTACAGATCATAACACGTAATAGGTGAATATGACTTGCAAGATCGGATCTAGAACATAGATATATGGTGATAATATAAACGGTTCAAATCTGAAATCATGGCACCTCGGCCTAAAGTGACAAGCATTAAGCATGGCAAGGTCATAACAACATCAATCTCAGAACATAGTGGATACTAGGGATCAAGCCCTAACAAAACTCACTCAATTACATGATGAATCTCATCCAACTCCTCACCGACCAGTGAGCCTACGAAGGAATTACTCACCCCGGGTGGGGAGCATCATGGAACTGGTGATGAAGGAGGGATGTTGACGACGAAGATTAAGATCCCCCTCTCCGGAGCCCCAAACGGACTCCAAATTTGGACTCCCGATGAAGAGCAGGAGGTGGCAGCGGCTCCGTATCGTGGAACGCGATGAAACTTCCTCCCTAAATTTTTTCTCCAAATATGGATATTTAAGGAGTTGGAATTAGGGTCTGCGGGGCCACCCGGTGAGCACAACCCACCTGGGCACGACTAGAGGGGGTGGCGTGCCTTGGTGGGTTGTGTTCAACCAGGGGGGCCCCTCCAGTGGTTCTTGGCTCCAATATTTTTATTTTATTGCAAAACAATTCTGTAAAAAGTTTTGTTCCATTCCGAGAACTTTTATTTCTGCACAAAAACAACACCATGGTAGTTCTGTTGAAAACAATATCAGTCCGGGTTAGTTTCATTCAAATCATGCAAATTAGAGTGCAAAACAAGAGGAAAAGCATTAGGAAAAGTAGATATGACGGAGACGTATCAACTCCCCAAGCTTAAACCTTTGCTTGTCCTCAAGCAATTCAATTGACAAACTGAACGTGAAAAATAAAAACTTTTACGAACTCTTTTGCTCTTGTTTACATAAATAACCTTAAGTAGCACCCAAGTTTTCAGCAAGTATCATGACTAACCATAGCAGCAATAACTCTTAAAAATTATATTAACTCATTCCATGGCATAATCAACTAGCGAGCAATAATAAGATATCTCAAATGCCAACACTTTGTCAAAACAATCATGATATAATATGACAACAGTGGTATCTCGCTAGCCCTTTCTGAGACCGCAAAACATAAATGCAGAGCACCTCCAAAGTTAAAGCAACGACTAAACAATATAATTCATGGTAGAAAAGATCTAGTCATGATGCAGCCAACATTAACTATACAGAATGCATGAGGATGACAATAGTGCTCTCAGATCTGGCGCTTATTTGTGAAGGTGATGACTCAACATAAAATTAAGTAGATAGTCCCTTCATAGAGGGAAGCAGGGATTTTCAGAGGTGCCAGAGCTCAAAGTTTTAAAAATAGAGTTAAATGAAATTTTGGGAAATGCACCCTTCCTGTTTACGACACGACCGAAAGTTATCAATATCTTCCATGCTAAACACATTAGTGGTGGTTCCCAAGCGATAAAAGTAAAGGTTTACTCCCCTCCACCAACAAACACACTCCATGGCTAGCCAAATCCACGGGTACCGTCCATACCAACAACAATTTTGGAGGAGTTTTGTTTAATTATTTGCAATATTTTATTTCAGGACTGGGAATCCCTATTACCGCCCCTCTCGTGCAAGGACGAGTGAATAAACACTCATCATGAGAATAACCCGCTTACCATGGAACATACAGACTACCCCCTCTTGCTCTATGAACAACCCAGGCACGCAAAAACGAATGTTTATTTGATGTTTTTAGAGGTGGCACATGCAAATTTATTTAGAACCAAAGGGTAGTACCACATATAGGTAGATATGGTGGACTCATCTGGAATGACTTTGGTTTAAGGGTTTTGATGCACAAGCAGTATTCCCGCTTAGTACAGGTGAAGGATACCAAATAGCTTGCGAAGTGGCCAGCTAGAGAGCGAAAATGGTCATGAACATGCGTTATGAATAATGAACATTGGACACTAGCATGAGTAGGATATGGACACCATGAACATAAATATCATAGAGGCTATGTTTGTGTCGGAGTAATGGGCCACAGGTAGGCTAACCCGAGCCCCAGAACCTTTCAAGACATTGGGACAGGCTGGACCGCTCATGCCAAGTCCCAGGGACGACTCCAAGATATGCCGAGTCCCAGGGACGACTCCCAGCTATGCCGAGTCCCAGGGACGACTCTAAGATATGCCGAGTCCCAGGGACGACTCCCAGATAAGCCGACTCTCAGCTGATGACTTCCAAAGAAGCCGGCTGAGGGTAGGCGGCTCACGACTCCAACCACCCCTGCCTTCGCCGCGAGGGACAGGGCGGGGAACAGTCACAGCATGGCCGTCTCTACCCTGCCTATGAAGGACCAGCATGGCTACAGTGTGCCATATTGCTGGAGATCTCCATCATGGCACGGCACTGTTGCCATGCCGACCCTGACCTCAGCCTTAGTGGGCGGCGCACTGTGCCCACGACGCCTGCCTATACGACCCAAGGACGGCGGGACCGCCTGTCAGCGGGTAGACAGAAGACGGCAAGAGCGCCCTGAAGACGGACCCATGGGAGTCGGCCCCCTGGAGTCGGCCGGCCCCTCCCACGGGCCCCGCACGCCATTAATCAGAAAAGATGGGGAATGGCGACAGTGAACGCCCGCCTGACGGCGGCACTGTTGCCATGACCTCATGACCAAGCCAGCGTCATCAGGAGCACCACTACAGTACCAGGCCTCAGAGACAGACGGTGGGGCCCACGCCCAGCCGGATTACCCTTGTACCCCTGGGGGGTAGGCCTATATAAACCCCCAGGAAGCCCATGCAAAGGGTTCGGACCCAGATAGCACTAGACCCTAGAACATAGGAAGGAGAGAGCTAGCCTTGCCCTCTCCTACCTCCAGAAACAGCTCTAGGAGCACCATTGTACTCACTTTGCCATAGTGACCATGCGGAGACCCCGCAGAGCAGCAGTAGGGGTGTTATCTCCACGGAGAGCCCTGAAGCTGGGTAAGATCCGCCGGCGTGCATGTCTTCGCCTCATCCCACTTCCGGGCACCGGCGACGTTCTACTCGCTCCCACCATGATAAGCCATCCTTTGGCATATATCGTACCCAACCCCCGACATTTGGCGCCCACCATGGGGCGAGGTGCACCGTCGTCTGGAGACCTGCTCTGGACGGGAACCCTTTTCCTCCCTGGCGAGCACAGCCAGCCCGGCACGCCAGATGGAGCCTGCGCTGACGCGCTGCACGGCTCTGAGATCGCCTGCGCGGCCAGCTGCCTCGCCGAGCTTATCGGCGAGGTTCGCCTCTCCGACGAGTCTACGTCCGACGCAGGCACAGGCGACCCCGAGAGCCTCCTCGCGGGTCTCCTCGACCAACTGCACGTCGCCGGCGAGCCTGCCATGGACCTGGAGTCCATAGGATCCACCGACCCGATGCTGGTCGACTTCGACACCGTGTCGCTCGACGCGTTTCCCACCAACGTGGTGGTCTACGACGAGACGCTCCCTTGCGCGGAGAGCGGCGGAAGCACCGTCACGAAGGTCCTCATCCTCGATCACGGCGAGCGTTCTGGCGAGGGAGCTCATGACCCACTCGACGCAGCTCTACGAGACCTAACCACACCGATTCCGGGAGACGCTGACGCCGAGACGCTGGAGGCGCGCCGCCTTTAGCTCATCGAGGGCGCAAAGAAGCTGGCAAGCATGAGACACTTGTCAGAAGCCTACCAACGCGAGATGGATCGCGCCGTGGGCGGCCCGCCGGCTCCGACTGGGCCTAGCCGCCTAGGCGCGGTCCGGCAGCGCGGCGTGGCAATCGCCAATCTGTTCGGGGCCGATCGCCCTGTGTATGCCACGCCTGCGGAGAACATCCGCGCCGCCCAGGCGGCGGCGTATGAGCTCGACAACTTCGAGGGTGAAGAGCGCCGCCTGATGATGGAGTGAGTTCAGCAGCTTCTCGACGCAGCTGCCGCGCAGAACGAAGCCGGCTGCCGCACGGAGGCGCCGCGGCGACAAAACGACGACCCGCCACCCCGCCGAGACCAAGGCGCGACGTCCCGGACACCGACTGGCGGGGTCCGCGGTAAGAAGGACAAGGAGCCGGCTGTCAGCCACAGTCGGACTCGCATCACCATCGAGCGCGACCAAGACGGCTGCCCCAAAGCGGTGGAACGGCCGGACGACTATCTGCCTCCCCCTCCTCGCAGAGAAAGGCGAGTCTCCCCACCACCCGTAGAGCATCCGACTCTCGGTGACCTTCTAGGCCACCAAGAGGGAGTCGGAGAGAACGATGCCCGCCACCGGATCGACCGACTCCACCGATCCCTGGCGCTGGAAGAAGAAGACGAGTTGGGTCCTCCCTGTTTCGGACCCCGCATCCGAGATGGGCCTTTTCCCAAAGGGTTCACGCTCCCCCGAGACACGCCCAAATACACCGACACCGTGAAGCCGGAGGACTGGCTGATTGACTACTCCACGGCCGTCAATATAGCAAACGGCAACAAGCGTGTTGCCGTGAGATATGTTCCGCTCATGCTCCAGGGCACGGCCCGGACATGGTTGAACAGTCTGAAGCCCCGTAGCATCAACAGCTGGGTCGACTTCACCGAGGCCTTCGTCCGCAACTTCACGAGCACGTACAAGCGACCTCCCAAGCCTCGCCAACTCTCCTTGTGCGTGCAAGGCCCCAACGAGTCCACTCGCGACTACCTCATGCGCTGGGCCGAGCTTCAGAACTCCTGCGAGGGCGTGCACAAGGTGCAGGCTATCGAGTACTTTACTGCCGGGTGCAGAGAAGGCACCCTCCTCAAGCACAAGCTCCTCTACGACGAGCCGGAGACCCTCGATGAGCTGCTGATCACAGCAGACAAGTACACCACGGCCGACTCCTCCATGAAGGCGGATATTCAAGTCAGCGCGACTGGCAAAGTCGCCCCTCAGGTTCCAAGAACTCCGGCTGGGGACACCAGTCAGCGGCAGTAGCAGAACGACCACAAGCGCAAGGCTCCGCAGCCAGCTTCCAACAGTTGACAAGTGGCAACAGTCGAAGACCAGCAGCCGGAGGGGCAGCCTCCAGCGAAGCGACAGAAAGGCGGCAAGTCCAACTGGTTGCCGACCTTCTCCTATGAGCAGACCCTGGATGGCCCCTGCAAGTTCCACAGCGGCGCGGAGCCATCGAACCACACCACCTGGAAATGCCACTGGCTGACCAGAATCGCCAAGGGAGACGGCCTACTCCCTCCCCCGCCTGCTGGGCCGCCTCCTCCACAGCCGCCCCAGCAGCCGGCTGTCAGGCCAGTTGGCGCGATACAAGATGAGTTCCCAGATGAGCATGGAGCTTATGTGGTGTTCACCAGTGTGGCTGATGATCGACGCAGCAGGCACCAGCAGCAGCAAGAGGTGAATGCAATCGTGTCAAGCACTCCAGAGTTCATGCACTGGTCCGAAAGGCCCATCAGTTGGAGAAGAGCTGATCACCCAGAGGTGATGCCAAATCCGGGCTCCTACGCCCTGGTCTTAGGCGCCACACTCGCCACAGATACGCAGGCCGCTCGCTTCTCACGAGTGCTGATAGACGGAGGCAGCAATATCAACATCCTTTACAAGGACACAATGGAGAAGTTAGGAATCAAGCGAAGACAGCTTCTGAGCAGCCGGACTGTGTTCCACGGCATTGTTCCCGGCCTTTCTTGCTCACCAATCGGCAAGATCCTGATAGACGTCCTCTTTGGGAACAAAGATCATTTCCGCCGAGAGCCAATTTGGTTTGAAGTGGTGGACCTCGAAAGCCCGTACCATGCGTTGCTTGGCCGACCTTCTTTGGCCAAGTTCATGGCAGTCCCCCACTACGCCTACCTCAAGATGAAGATGCCGAGTTCCAAGGGAATTCTAACCGTGGCCGGCGACTACAGGGAGTCGTTCGCTTGCGCGGGCGAAAGCAGTCGGCTAGCCGAGTCCTTGGTGATCGCGGCTGAGAAGCGGCTTCTCGATCGGGTTGTGGCGATGGCCGACAAGCAGCCCGAGATGTCGCCCGACCCCAAGGAGTCGGAAGCAGAAGGATCATTCAAGCCGGCCAGAGAAACGAAGAAGATACCTTTGGACTCGGAGCACCCAAAGAGGTACGCTGTCATGGGTACAAACCTTGACAGCAAATAGGAAGGCGAGCTCGTCGATTTCCTCCGTGAGAATCGAGACATCTTCGCATGGTCCCCTAAAGACATGCCTGGTGTACCGACGGAATTCGCCGAGCACAAGTTACATGTCCGGTCTGATGTGAAGCCCGTCAGGCAGCCCTTGCACCGCCTGTCTAAAGAGAAGAGAAGAGTTGTTGGAGAAGAAATAGCCCGGCTCCTGGCAGCCGGCTTCATTATGGAAGTGTTTTTCCCACAGTGGCTAGCAAACCCAGTACTGGTGCTGAAGAAGAACAAGAAGTGGCGGATGTGTATCGACTACACAAGCCTCAATAAAGCCTGTCCCAAGGACCCATTCACTCTGCCGAGAATTGATCAGGTTATGGACTCCATAGCCGGATGCGAGATGTTGAGTTTCTTGGATGCATATTCTGGATATCACCACATCAAGCTGAACCCGGCTGACAGACTGAAGACCGCCTTCATCACGCCGTTTGGTGCCTTCTGCTACCTGACCATGACGTTCGGCTTGAGGAATGTCGGCGCCACCTTTTAGTGTTTCATGCAGAAGTGGCTCCTCAAGCAACTCTGCAGAAATGCCCACGTCTATGTGGATGATGTGGTGGTGAAGACGGAAACACGTGGAACTCTGTTGGAAGACCTCAAGGAAACCTTTGAGAACCTGCGCCGATTCCAGATCAAGCTCAACCCCGATAAGTGCGTCTTCGGAGTACCAGCCGGCCAGCTCCTTGGTTTCCTGGTCTCTGAACGCGGCATAGAGTGCAACCCTGTGAAGATCAAGGCCATCGAGAGGATGGAAGCATCCAGACGACTGTTAGATGTGCAAAAGTTCACCGGCTGTTTGGCGTCCATCAGCCGATTCATCAGTCGGCTGGGTGAGAAGGCTCTACCCTTATATCAGCTCATGAAAAAGACGACCTTTTTCAAATGGACTCCCAAGGCAGACGAGACTTTTCTCCATCTGAAGAAAATGTTGACTACTCCCCCTGTGCTGGCGGCTCCGACTCCCAAAGAGCCCATGCTCCTATACATTGCCGCCACCAGCCGGGTAGTCAGCACAGTCATTGTAGTCGAGCGCAAGGAGGAAGGCAACGCGCTACCTGTCCAGAGACCGGTATATTACCTGAGCAAAGTACTGTCGGCCTCCAAGCAGAACTACCCCCACTACCAGAAGATGTGCTACGGCGTGCACTTTGCCGCCAAGAAATTGAAGCCTTACTTCTAGGAGCATCCAATCACCGTGGTCTGCACAGCCCCACTAGCCGAAATCATCGTAAGCCGAGATGCTTCTGGCCGAGTGGCCAAATGGGCCATCGACCTGGCTCCCTACACCATCTACTACCAGCCCCGCACCACCATCAAGTCGCAAGCACTAGCCGATTTCCTCATCGACTGGGCCGAGACCCAGTACCTGCCACTAGCGCCCGACTCCACCCATTGGCGGATGCATTTCGACGGCTCCAAGATGCGCACTGGCCTAGCAGCCGGCGTCTTCCTCACTTTCCCCAAAGGCGATAAGCTCAGATATGTGCTGCAGATCCATTTTGCTGCCTCCAACAACGTGGCCGAGTACGAGGCGCTCATTCACGGGCTCCGGCTTGCCAAAGAACTCGGCATTCGCCGGATCCTGTGTTATGGCGACTCTGACTTGGTGGTCCAGCAATCATCTAGAGATTGGGACGCCAAGGACGCAAACATGGCGAGCTACCGCTTCCTTGTGCAGCAACTCAGCGGATACTTCGAGGGGTGCGAGTTCCTCCACGTGCCAAGGAACGACAACAACCAAGCAGACGCCTTGGCACGAATCGGCTCCACCTGCCAAGCAATACCATCCGGCGTCGCCCTTCGGCGCCTCCTCAAGCCGTCTATCAAGCCTTCACCAGAGTCAGACTCAATCTTTGTGCCGGCTCCACCCGAAGAAGTCGGATCCGACTCCAAGAAAGCTGCAGTCAAAACCGGCCCGGGGACTTCAGAACCCGGCCCGGGGACTGCGGTGACCAGACCGAAGACTCTAGAACTTGGCCCGGGGACTGCTCCAGTCGGCCCGGGGACTTCGTCAAGTCAGCAAGCGGTTGCGGACTCCAACCCGCCGCCTCCCAGCCCAGCCGCCCTTGTCCAAGTCGCACTAGTGGCAATTGAAGAAATAGCAGCACCCTCATGGGCCCAGCCCATCCTCAAGTTCCTAGTAAACAGAGAGCTGCCAACTGATGAAATCTTGGCTCGGCAAGTGCAACGTCGAGCGGCAGCCTACACCATAGTCAACAGAGAGCTGGTCAGGCGCAGCGTCACTGGTGTCTACCAATGCTGTGTCGAGGCAGAACAAGGCCAAGCAATTCTCAGAGACGTCCATGAAGGCGAGTGCGGTCACCATGCGGCTTCAAGAGCACTCGTCGCCAAAGCCTTCCGGCATGGTTTCTTCTGGCCAACTGCCCTAGAAGAGGCCAAGGAATTAGTCCAAAAATGCAAGGGGTGCCAGATGTTCCATTCCAAGCCGCTTCAGCCAGCTTCCACACTCAAGACCATTCCCATCGCCTGGCCCTTTGCGGTTTGGGGCTTGGACATGGTGGGACCATTCAAGACGACACGAGGTGGCTTAACTCATCTACTTGTCGCGGTGGACAAGTTCACTAAGTGGATAGAAGTGAAACCCATCAAGAAGTTGAATGGTCCGACTGCAGTGACTTTCATCGCCGACATCACGACTCGGTACGGCATCCCACACAGCATCATCACCGACAATGGCACAAATTTTGCCAAAGGCGCCTTGGCCCGTTTCTGTGCGACACAGGGCATCCGACTGGACTTAGCATCCATTGCCCATCCGCAGTCAAACGGCTAGGTGGAGCGAGCAAACGGCCTCATCTTATCTGGCATCAAGCCTCGACTGGTCGAGCCGTTGGAGCGATCGGCCAGCTGCTGGCTTGAGGAGCTGCCGGCCGTCCTCTGGAGTCTGCGCACGACTCCAAACAAGTCAACCAGCTTCACACCCTTCTTCCTCTTCTACGGTGCCGAAGCCGTCATCCCGACGGACATAGAGTTCGACTCCCCGCGAGTCACCATGTACACTGAGGAAGAAGCATAAGAAGCACGTCAAGACGGTGTCGATCTGCTGGAAGAGGACCGGTTGTTGGCACTCAGCCGGTCCAGCATCTACCAGCAGAGTCTGCGCCGATACTACAACAGGAAGGTCAGGCCAAGATCTTTCCAAGAGGGCGACCTTGTGCTCCGACTGATCCAGCGGACAGCCGGCCAGCACAAGTTGTCGGCACCTTGGGAAGGCCCCTTCATTATCAGCAAGGTGCTGGGAAACGACTCCTACTACCTGATCGACGCTCAGAAGCCCCGAGCACGCAAGAGGGACAACTCCGGCAAAGAGACAGAGCGCCCGTGGAATGCAAATCTTCTCCGAAGATTTTACAGTTGATGCAATATGTATCACGCTACCCTTTGTATTAAAGTACCAAGACTTTGGGCCCCCCGAGAACAAGTTCGGGGACTGCCCTTTTTTGTTATCTGTATGATAAGAATGATGCCTTCGAGTATATTACTCTTTGTTAATGCCGCCTGGCACCGGGCTCGACTAGTCGGCCCGGGGACTGGCCGCCTTGCGCTATAAAGTGCTTCCCGCAGTCAGACAAGTAGTGTGTGGTGCCTAAGCCATCTCCTGTCAAAGCCACAGCTCGCAGAGCGACTGTTTGGTAGGCAGGAGTAAGGAAGAACGGGCGCCCACACGAAAAATGGCTAAGGACCCAAAGCACAAACATAGCTTAAGACAGTTTCCAGCATCCTTCAAGCAAAGCCGACTCATGAGTAGTCGGCTTGCCGCTTTCTGCTAGCCTCTATTAAGGAAAGCCGACTCTTTAGTAGTCGGCTTACCGCTTTCTATCCAACTTGTTAAAGAGACTCTAAAATGGCCGAGTACTTGCCTTCCTAAAGTAGCCAAGCATTTGATCCAGCGGCATTCCCCAGAGCGGTTGTCCATCTGGCAAGGCGGCAACTAAGGGAAGGCGGCAAAGGGAAAAGCCAAAAGAGCAATGAGAAAGGAAAGATAGAACTCGGATAAATATTTACATAGGCCCTTGGCCGAATCTTCAAGTAGAAGTTCAAGATACACCCCGCGGGTGGAATTGTTCGAATTAACAAAGTTTTTTAAAGACTACTAAGGCAGATGAAGCGAAGGCAAAGACGGCAGCCTAGGAGGTGGCATCCGGGTACGGAGGGTCGGAGGAGACGGCGGTGTCAGGCGCTGGGGCGGCCGGCTGAGCAGTCTCGGCTTGATCGTCTCCGGCGGCAGTCGCCTTCTCCGGACGCGGCTCATTGCTGGAGGCGCGGTCGAGCTGAGGCTGGTCGCCCACCCCGTCTTCTAGCGCCTCCGTCTCGCCTTCGTCCTCCGCCTCGTCTTCCTCCTTGGTGCTGGAGCCAATCATCTCTGCCGAGTCCTCGTCGTAGTCCGGGTTCATCCCGAACCACTTCGGCGGCACCTGCTCGCCGACTACAGCCCGCTCGAGGACGAAGACACTGGTGTTTGTGTAGTCGGCAATCGCCGCCGCACGCTCGACGAGGGTGCCCTTCACAGCCACTAGCTCCGCCTGGGCCTCTGACCGGAACTCGGCCAGCCGGTCCAGGTTCAGCCCCGGATACCATGCCTTGACAAATTCCAAGGCCCGGCGCGCTCCGGCCCGGGCTGAAGAACCCTTCCAGGCTTCAAGACGGCCAGCTGCGACCTCCAGCCAGTCGGCAGTCCGACTGGCAGTGCGCAGAACCGGCGCGTCTGGCCACAGAGCGGTAACCGCCTGGGCGCCAGCACGCTGAAGTCGACGCATCAACCGATGGGCCGGCCGAAGACGGGCCTCGATACTCAGAAGCTGCTAGTCGATGGTCAGGGGGGCGTTGGCAGCGATCTCCGCGCCATTTGCCCTTTGTGCCTCACGATCAGCCTTGATGGCCTGTGTGACTGCCTACGAGTGGCCAGGGAAGAAGTCTGCCAAGACAAAAAAGAAACAAGTCAGAGGCAAAAGTCGGCCCGACCCACGGTCGGCGGCTCAAAGGAAACCAAGAAACTCACCATCGACGATGTTCTCGATCTCATGGAAGCCGGAAGTCAGCTGCGCCTCCCTGTCGGTCCAGCAGGAGCGCTCGCTCTCGAACTCGGCCAGGAGCGCAGCCTCTTTCTTATCTGCCTCCTCCCGCGCCTTCTTGAGCAGCTCCTTTTGCTCCGCCAGCTGCGCAACCAGTAGATCATGCTCCGTGACAAGCTTGCTGCACTCCTCCCCCTTGGCGCGCAAGGCGGTGCTGGCCTCGCCCAGCTGCTGCTGAAGAGTGGCGTTGGCCTCTGAAGAAGAAACAAAAAGAAAAAAGACGATAAGTCGTCAACAAGGAAAGTCGCTGAGAAGATCCGGCCCGACTGCTCGGCAGTTGGCCCGAATCTCGGGGACTACAGCCCGCGGGTGCGCCGGCGCGCCCCCGTGAAAAAGAAGAAGGACTCACTCCGGCTCTTTGACAAGTCGGCAGTCCGCTTGCCCAGCTCCTCAACATTGTGGTTGAAGGCAGTAGCGCGGAGGTTGTGATACTCCTGTAATAAGCATTTCAGACAAAGTTAAACATTTGGAACTCGCCAGAGGGAGTTCCGAACCGCCTGCTCAGCAGCCGGCCCGAAACTCGGGGACTACACCCTTTGGGTGCGCTGGCGCGCCCCCACAGGGAAGAACAAGAAAAACAAGAATCAAAAGAAGAAGGCGTACTCGGACGGCCGTTCACGATGCCAGATGCGCCCTGGTGCAGTTTTGGAGGGCGTCGCCCTCAGCTTGCAGCTTCGCCTGGACGTCCAGAAGCGCCTGGTTCAGCGGACCTGTGCTGCCTCCGCGCAACCACCAAACGGGCGCGGCGCTCGTCGCCTCGGCGTCCGGGATAGCCGAGATGGCGGCGCTGGTCTCCAAGGGTCCGCGGTGCCGAAGTCACCCTCTCAAGGCGGCAGCGCGCTGGCGAGGCAACTTGGAGGAGCAGCCTCACCTCGGACTCGTCTGCGGTCGGTGGCACCGGCGGGCTCGCCGGCTGTTTTCCGCACGCGCTCCCGAACGGCGGCGAAGGTGGCGGTGGCGGCACGAGCGTGTCCAACATGGAGGCCTCGCCGCTTTCCTTCTCCACAACGGGGTTCTCGGTGCTGGCTTCTCCAGTCTGCCCCGTGAACTCCGGGGGCGGCGGCGTGGAGGACAGCGGGATGATGAACAACACCGATTGGCGGTGCGCGGCATCTTCGGCTTGCCGCCTTGCTGTAACGGCGGCTTTGGCCTCTTCCAGTTTTTCTTGGCAGAGGCCGCCGCCTTCTCAGCCTCCGCTTTCTCCAGGCGGTTGGCCTCCTCCTCGTCGTGCTTCTCCCGCGTGTTTTGCTCCGTCGCCTCCCGAAGGTCGGCGGCGGGGTCAACCCGTCGAGTGTTGGCGGACGTCTCCGCCGACCCCATGACGGAGGGGGCGGCGACCCTTTCAAGGGTAAGAGGAGCCCTGAAGCAAGGAGGGGGTGTAAAAAACTCGGGGAGAATTCACCAAAGGAAAATAAGGTGAAGGCAGAAACACTTACGCAGAGACCAGTGGCGGCCTCTTCACTTCCTTGCGGAAACGGTTGGCCCTCGCGGCCGCCTCCTCCCGTTTGGTCGCAGCGGCCGCCCCCTTGAACTTGTTCAGCTTGCCGCCGAGTGAACTCGGCCCGGGGTGGCGCCTCTTCACGCCGCCTTGGCCGGCTAGGCCAGCAGAGGAACTCGCACCCGGCAGGCCGATCCTTGGCTGGCGGCGCAGGGCGACTTCCCCTTCGACATCGTCTTCAGGCCAGTCGGCGAAGGTGGCTGAGGGCTTGAAGCCGCTTCCCACTCCCCTCCTCCGCCTTCGGCGTCGGCCTCCATCGCCGCCGCCCCCAAGTCGGGGTCATCGACGTCGCTCTCCGCCCGGTCAAGGACGAATTCACGGGGCGGTCTTTCGACACTGGCTGCAGGCTGAATGAGGGGATTCCGACTCAGAGAAACCAAAAAAATCAGAAGGCAGATTCGGCTACAAAGAAAACAGAGCAACAAGAGATGCGACTTACCGCCAGAGGGGGATTGGCGCGCGAGTACGGCTCCTTGCCGAACTGCCAGTCCGCCGCAAGCTCGTAGATCGCGATGTGGTTCACCATGTTCGCCACCTTCGCGTGGGGCATGTCCCTGGTGCACATCCGACTCAGGTCCCGGCGGTCGCTCATCTGACTGATCAGATGAAGCCGGCCTTGGAGAGGGAGGACTCGGTGCGCCACGAAGGCAGCCAGCAAGTCGGCCCCAACCAGGACCTCCGACTGTGTCAAGACTCGGAGTCGCACTACGATGGCGGCTCCGGCGGGAGTCAGCGTCTTGACTCGGTGGGACCAGCTGGGGAGCCTCCCAGCCAGTGCACCGGCTTCGTAAGGCCGCAGATTGACCCAGTCGCCGTTTGGAGCGACGTTCTTCACGTAGAAATAAGACCGCTGCCACATCTTCACTGACTTGATCAGCGGGATGGAGGGAAACAGATTGTCGGCTGTCGTTCGCCACATCGCGATAAAGGCGCCGCACTGGGCCGGCATGCCGGCGACGTGCGTGCCGAGCTTGGATTGGAAGAATTCTCCCCATAGCTCGATGGTGGGGAGAACGCCAAGGAAGCCTTCACACAGGGTGGCGAAGGCAGCCAGCAGCACCACCGTGTTCGGCGTGAGGTGGTGCGGCTGGAGCCTGTGGAACTCCAAGAAGGAGCGAAAGAAGCCGCTCGTCGGCAGCCCCAGGCCGTGCATGAGGTGCGAGCGGAAGATGACCCGCTCGCCCTCCTCCGGCACCGGCGATATCTCCCTCGCCGGCGCGGCGCGGGCTCGCACGAGGTTTGCACCGGGGAGGCGGCGCATCTCGCGAAGAAACTGGATGAGGTCATCGTCCACCACGGAGCCGTCCCACACGCCGGAGCGCACGGCAGGAGCCGCGGCGGCAGAGGAAGAGCTCATCACGGTGGGCGCGGCGTGGTTCGGCACGACGACGGCAAGAAGGAGACAGGAAACAGAGGCGGCAGGTGGAGGCGGGGGAGCAGGAAAGATGGGCGCACATGCTTCGCCGCTCCTCTCCCCCTGCCTACTTATAGCGTCGTAGGCTGAGAAGCCGATAGGGCGGGCGTGGGATTAACTGCGCACGGGACCCCACGCCTTGGCAAAGGAATCCAGATTTCACAAGAGGACCAAGCACATCAAGAGACGCTTCAATTCCATTCGGGACCAAGGCCAAGTGGGAGACATAGAGATTTGCAAGATACATACGGATCTGAATGTTGCAGACCCGTTGACTAAGACACTCTCACGAGCAAAACATGATCAACACCAAGACTCCATGGGTGTTAGAATCATTACTATCTAATCTAGATTATTGACTCTAGTGCAAGTGGGAAACTGAAGGAAATATGCCCTAGAGGCAATAATAAAGTTATTATTTATTTCCTCATATCATGATAAATCTTTATTATTCATGCTAGAATTGTATTAACCGGAAACATGATACATGTGTGAATACATAGACAAACATATAGTCACTAGTATGCCTCTACTTGACTAGCTCATTAATCAAAGATGGTTATGTTTCCTAACCATACACATGTGTTTTCATTTGATTAATGGGATCACATCATTAGAAGAATGATGTGATTGACATGACCCATTCCGTTAGCCTAGCACTTGATCGTTTAGTATATTGCTATTGCTTTCTTCATGACTTATACATGTTCCTGTAACTATGAGAAATATGCAACTCCCATTTACCGGAGGAACACTTTGGGTACTACCAAACGTCACAACGTAACTGGGTGATTATAAAGGAGTACTATAGGTGTCTCCGAAGGTACTTGTTGAGTTGGCGTATTTCGAGATTAGGTTTTGTCACTCCGATTGTCGGAGAGGTATCTCTGGGCCCTCTGGGTAATGCACATCTTTATAAGCCTTGCAAGCAATGTGACCAAATGAGTTGGTTACAGAATGATGCATTACGGAACGAGTAAAGAGACTTGCCGGTAACGAGATTGAAATAGGTATTGGATACCGACGATCATATCTCGGGCAAGTAACATACCGATGACAAAGGGAACAACGTATGTTGTTATGCGGTTTGACCGATAAAGATCTTCGTAGAATATGTAGGAACCAATATGGGCATCCAGGTTCCGCTATTGGTTATTGACCGAGAATAGTTCTAGGTCATGTCTACATAGTTCTCGAACCCGTAGGGTCCGCACGCTTAACGTTACGATGACAGTTTTATTATGAGTTTTTAAGTTTTGATGTACCGAAGTTTGTTCGGAGTCCCGGATGTGATCACAGACTTAACGAGGAGTCTCGAAATGGTCGAGACATAAAGATCGATATATTGGAAGCCTACATTTGGACATCGGAATCGTTCCGGGTGAAATCGGCATTTTACCGGAGTACCGGGAGGTTACTGGAACCCCCCCGGGGGGTTATTGGGCCTACATGGGCCTCGAGGGAGAAGAGGGAAGGAGGCAGGAGGGGGCCGTGCGCCCCTCCCCTTCCTAGTCCGAATAGGACAAGGGAAGGGGGGCGGCGCCCCCCCTTTTCCTTCCCCTCTTCCTCCTCTTTCCCCCCTTCTCCTATTCCAACTAGGAAAGAAGGGAGTCCTACTCCCGGTGGGAGTAGGACTCCCACCTTGGCGCGCCCTCCTTGGCCGGCCGCCTCCTCCCCCTGGCTCCTTTATATACGGGGGCGGGGGGCACCCCATAGACACAGAAGTTGATCTACGGATCGTTCCTTAGCCGTGTGTGGTGCCCCCCTCCACCATATTCCACCTCGGTCATATCGTCGCGGATTTTAGGCGAAGCCCTGCGCCAGTAGAGCATCATCATCGTCACCACGCCGTCGTGCTGACGGAACTCATCCCCGAAGCTTTGCTGGATTGGAGCCCGGGGATCGTCATCGAGCTGAACATGTGCTGAACTCGGAGGTGCCGTATATTCGGTACTTGGATCGGTCGGATCCTGAAGACGTACGACTACATCAATCGCGTTGTCATAATGCTTCCGCTTACGGTCTACAAGGGTACGTGGACAACACTCTCTCCTCTCGTTGCTATGCCATCACCATGATCTTGCGTGTACGTAGGAATTTTTTTGAAATTACTACGTTCCCCAAAAGTGGCATCCGAGCCTAGGTTTTATGCGTTGATGTTATATGCACGAGTAGAACACAAGTGAGTTGTGGGCGATACAAGTCATACTGCTTACCAGCATGTCATACTTTGGTTCGGCGGTATTGTGAGATGAAGCGGCCCGGACCGACATTACGCGTACGCTTACGCGAGACTGGTTTCACCGTTGCGAGCACTCGTGCTTAAAGGTGGCTGGCGGGTGTCTGCCTCTCTCACTTTAGCTGAATCGAGTGTGGCTACGCCCGGTCCTTGCGAAGGTTAAAACTGCACCAACTTGACGAACTATCGTTGTGGTTTTTATGCGTAGGTAAGAACGGTTCTTGCTAAAGCCCGTAGCAGCCACGCAAAATTTGCAACAAGAAAGTAGAGGACGTCTAACTTGTTTTTGCAGGGCATGTTGTGATGTGATATGGTCAAGACGAAGGGCAGGGCAGGGGATGCTATATTTTATTGTATGAGATGATCATGTTTTGTAACCGAAGTTATCGGCAACTGGCAGGAGCCATATGGTTGTCGCTTTATTGTATGAAATGCAAACGCCCTGTAATTGCTTTACTTTATCTCTAAGCGGTAGCGATAGTCGTAGAAGCAATAGATGGCGTAACGACAACGATGCTACGATGGAGATCAAGGTGTCGCGCCGGTGACGATGGTGATCACGACGGTGCTTCGAAGATGGAGATCACAAGCACAAGATGATGATGGCCATATCATATCACTTATATTGATTGCATGTGATGTTTATCCTTTATGCATCTTATCTTGCTTTGATTGACGGTAGCATTTTAAGATGATCTCTCACTAATAATCAAGAAGTATTCTCCCTGAGTATGCACCGTTGCGAAAGTTCTTCGTGCCGAGACACCACGTGATGATCCGGTGTGATAGGCTCTACGTTCAAATACAACGGGTGCAAAATAGTTGCACACGCGGAATACTCAGGTCATACTTGATGAGCCTAGCATATACAGATATGGCCTCGGAACACGGAGACCGAAAGGTCAAACGTGAATCATATAGTAGATATGATCAACATAGTGATGTTCACCATTGAAACTACTCCATCTCACGTGATGATCGGACATGGTTTAGTTGATTTGGATCACGTGATCACTTAGATGACTAGAGAGATGTCTGTCTAAGTGGGAGTTCTTAAGTAATATGATTAATTGAACTTAAATTTATCATGAACTTAGTACCTGATAGTATTTTGCTTATCTATGTTTGTTTGTAGATAGATGGCTCGTGCTGTTGTTCCGTTGAATTTTAATGCGTTCCTTGAGAAAGCAAAGTTGAAAGATGATGGTAGCAATTACACGGACTGGGTCCGTAACCTGAGGATTATCCTCATTGCTGCACAGAAAAGTTTCGTCCTGGAAGCACCACTGGGTGCCAGGCCTGCTGCTGATGCAACTGACGGCGTTAAGAATGTCTGGCAGAGCAAAGCTGATGACTACTCGATAGTTCAGTGTGCCATGCTTTACGGCTTAGAACCGGGTCTTCAACGATGTTTTGAACGTCATGGAGCATATGAGATGTTCCAGGAGTTGAAGTTAATATTTCAAGCAAATGCCCAGATTGAGAGATATGAAGTCTCCAATAAGTTCTATAGCTGCAAGATGGAGGAGAATAGTTCTGTCAGTGAGCATATACTCAAAATGTCTGGGTATAATAATCACTTGATTCAACTGGGAGTTAATCTTCCTGATGATAGTGTCATTGACAGAATTCTTCAATCACTGCCACCAAGCTCCAAGAGCTTCGTGATGAACTATAATATGCAAGGGATGAACAAGACTATTCCCGAGCTCTTCGCGATGCTAAAAGCCGCGGAGGTAGAAATCAAGAAGGAGCATCAAGTGTTGATGGTTAACAAGACCACCAGTTTCAAGAAAAAGGGCAAAGGGAAGAAGAAGGGGAACTTCAAAAAGATCAGCAAGCAAGTTGCTGCTCAAGAGAAGAAACCCAAGTCTGGACCTAAGCCTGAAACTGAGTGCTTCTACGGCAAGCAGACTGGACACTGGAAGCGGAACTGCCCCAAGTATTTGGCGGATAAGAAGGATGGCAAAGTGAACAAAGGTATATGTGATATACATGTTATTGATGTGTACCTTACTAATGCTCGCAGTAGCACCTGGGTATTTGATACTGGCTCTATTGCTAATATTTGCAACTCGAAACAGGGACTACGAATTAAGTGAAGATTGGCTAAGGACGAGGTAACGATGCGCGTGGTAAATGGTTGCAAAGTCGATGTGATCGCGGTCGGCACGCTACCTCTACATCTACCATCGAGATTAGTTTTAGACCTAAACAATTGTTATTTGGTGCCAGAGTTGAGCATGAACATTATATCTGGGTCTTGTTTGATGTGAGATGGTTATTTATTTAAATCAGAGAATAATGGTTGTTCTATTTATATGAGTAATATCTTTTATGGTCATGCACCCTTGAAAAGTGGTCTATTTTTATTGAATCTCGATAGTAATGATACACACATTCATAGTGTTGAAACCAAAAGATGCAGAGTTGATAACGATAGTGCAACTTATTTGTGGCACTGCCGTTTAGGTCATATCGGTGTAAAGCGCATGAAGAAACTCCATACTGATGGGCTTTTGGAATCACTTGATTATGAATCACTTGGTACTTGCGAACCATGCCTCATGGGCAAGATGACTAAAATGCCGTTCTCCGAAACTATGGAGCGAGCAACTGATTTGTTGGAAATCATACATACTGATGTTTGTGGTCCAATGAATGTTGAGGCTCGCGGCGGGTATCGTTATTTTCTCACCTTCACAGATGATTTAAGCAGATATGGGTATATCTACTTGATGAAACACAAGTCTGAAACATTTGAAAAGTTCAAAGAATTTCAGAGTGAAGTGGAAAATCATCGTAACAAGAAAATAAAATTTCTACGATCTGATCATGGAGGAGAATATTTGAGTTACGAGTTTGGTCTACACTTGAAACAATGCGGAATAGTTTCGCAACTCGTGCCACCCGGTACACCACAACGAAATGGTGTGTCCGAACATCGTAATCATACTTTACTAGATATGGTGCGATCTATGATGTCTCTTACTGATTTACCGCTATCGTTTTGGGGTTATGCTTTAGAGACGGCCGCATTCACGTTAAATAGGGCACCATCAAAATCCGTTGAGACGACGCCTTATGAACTATGGTTTGGCAAGAAACCAAAGTTGTCGTTTCTTAAAGTTTGGGGCTGCGATGCTTATGTGAAGAAACTTCAACCAGATAAGCTCGAACCCAAATCGGAGAAATGTGTCTTCATAGGATACCCAAAAGAGACTATTGGGTACACCTTCTATCACAGATCTGAGGGCAAGATTTTCGTTGCTAAAATCGGATCCTTTCTAGAGAAGGAGTTTCTCTCGAAAGAAGTGAGTGGGAGGAAAGTAGAACTTGATGAGATAATTGTATCTACTCCCTTATTCGAAAGTAGTTCCTCACAAGAACCGGTTCCTGTGACAACTACACGAATTAGTGAGGAAGCTAATGATATTGATCATGAAACTTCAGATCAAGTTTCTACTGAACCTCGTAGGTCTACCAGAGTAAGATCCGCACCAGAGTGGTACGGTAATCCAATTTTGGAAGTCATGTTGCTTGACCATGATGAACCTACGAACTATGAGGAAGCGATGATGAGCCCAGATTCCACAAAATGGCTAGAGGCTATGAAATCTGAGATGGGATCCATGTATGAAAACAAAGTATGGACTTTGGTTGACTTGCCCGATGATCGGCAAGCAATTGAGAATAAATGGATCTTTAAGAAGAAGACTGACGCTGATGGTAATGTAACTGTCTATAAAGCTCGACTTGTTGCGAAAGTTTTTCGACAAGTTCAAGGAGTTGACTACGATGAGACTTTCTCACCCGTAGCGATGCTTAAGTCTGTCCGAATCATGTTAGCTATTGATGCATTTCATAATTTTGAAATTTGGCAAATGGATGTCAAAACTGCATTCTTGAATGGATTTCTGGAAGAAGAGTTGTATATGATGCAGCCAGAAGGTTTTGTAGATCCAAAAGGTGCTAACAAAGTGTGCAAGCTCCAGCATTCCATTTATGGACTGGTGCAAGCATCTCGGAGTTGGAATAAACGCATTGATAGTGTGATCAAAGCATATGGTTTTATACAGACTTTTGGAGAAGCATGTATCTACAAGAAAGTGAGTGGGAGCTCTGTAGCATTTCTGATATTATATGTAGATGACATATTATTAATTAGAAATGATATAGAATTTCTAGATAGCATAAAGGGATACTTGAATAAAAGTTTTTCAATGAAAGACCTCGGTGAAGCTGCTTACATATTGGGCATCAAGATCTATAGAGATAGATCAAGACGCTTAATAGGACTTTCACAAAGCACATACCTTGATAAAATTTTGAAAAAGTTCAAAATGGATCACACAAAGAAAGGGTTCTTGCCCGTACTACAAGGTGTGAAGTTGAGTCAAACTCAATGCCCGACCACAACAGAAGATAGAGAGAAAATAAAAAATGTTCCCTATGCTTCAGCCATAGGCTCTATCATGTATGCAATGCTGTGTACCAGACCTGACATATGCTTAGCAATAAGCTTGGCAGGAAAGTACCAAAGTAATCCAGGAGTGGATCACTGGACAGCGGTCAAGAACATCCTGAAATACCTAAAAAGGACTAAGGATATGTTTCTTGTATATGGAGGTGACAAAGAGCTAGTCGTAAATGGTTACGTCGATGCAAGCTTTGACACTGATCCGGATGATTCTAAATCGCAAACCGGATACGTGTTTTTATTAAACGGTGGAGCTGTAAGTTGGTGCAGTTCTAAACAAAGCGTCGTGGCGGGATCTACATGTGAAGCGGAGTACATAGCTGCTTCGGAAGCAGCAAATGAAGGAGTCTGGATGAAGCAGTTCATTTCCGATCTAGGTGTCATACCTAGTGCATCGGGACCAATGAAAATCTTCTATGACAATACTAGTGCAATTGCCTTGGCAAAGGAATCCAGATTTCACAAGAGGACCAACCACATCAAGAGACGCTTCAATTCCATTCGGGACCAAGTCCAAGTGGGAGACATAGAGATTTGCAAGATACATACGGATCTGAATGTTGCAGACCCGTTGACTAAGCCACTCTCACGAGCAAAACATGATCAGCACCAAGACTCCATGGGTGTTAGAATCATTACTATGTAATCTAGATTATTGACTCTAGTGCAAGTGGGAGACTGAAGGAAATATGCCCTAGAGGCAATAATAAAGTTATTATTTATTTCCTCATATCATGATAAATGTTTATTATTCATGCTAGAATTGTATTAACCGGAAACATGATACATGTGTGAATACATAGACAAACATATAGTCACTAGTATGCCTCTACTTGACTAGCTCATTAATCAAAGATGGTTATGTTTCCAAACCATAGACATGTGTTGTCATTTGATTAATGGGATCACATCATTAGAAGAATGATGTGATTGACATGACCCATTCCGTTAGCCTAGCACTTGATCGTTTAGTATATTGCTATTGCTTTCTTCATGACTTATACATGTTCCTGTAACTATGAGAAATATGCAACTCCCGTTTACCGGAGGAACACTTTGGGTACTACCAAACGTCACAACGTAACTGAGTGATTATAAAGGAGTACTACAGGTGTCACCGAAGGTACATGTTGAGTTTCACTCCGATTGTCGGAGAGGTATCTCTGGGCCCTCTCGGTAATGCACATCTTTATAAGCCTTGCAAGCAATGTGACCAAATGAGTTGGTTACAGAATGATGCATTACAGAACGAGTAAAGAGACTTGTCGGTAACGAGATTGAACTAGGTATTGGATACCGACGATCAAATCTCGGGCAAGTAACATACCGATGACAAAGGGAACAACGTTGTCATGCGGTTTGACCGATAAAGATCTTCATAGAATATGTAGGAACCAATATGGGCATCCAGGTTCCGCTATTTGTTATTGACCGAGAATAGTTCTAGGTCATGTCTACATAGTTCTCGAACTTGTAGGGTCCGCACGCTTAACGTTACGATGACTGTTTATTATGAGTTTATAAGTTTTGATGTACCGAAGTTTGTTCAGAGTCCCGGATGTGATCACGGACGGAACGAGGAGTCTCGAAATGGTCGAGACCTAAATATCGATATATTGGAAGCCTATATTTGGACATCGGAATCGTTCCGGGTGAAATCGGCATTTTACCGGAGTACCAGGAGGTTACCGGAACCCCCCCCCCCCGGGGGTTATTGGGCCTACATGGGCCTCGAGGGAGAAGAGGGAAGGAGGCAGGAGGGGGCCGCGCGCCCCTCCCCTTCCTAGTCCGAATAGGACAAGGGAAGGGGGCGGCGCCCCCCCTTTTCCTTCCCCTCTTCCTCCTCTTTCCCCCCTTCTCCTATTCCAACTAGGAAAGAAGGGAGTCCTACTCCCAGTGGGAGTAGGACTCCCCCCTTGGCGCGCCCTCCTTGGCCGGCCGCCTCCTCCCCCCTGGCTCCTTTATATACGGGGGCGGGGGGCACCCCATAGACACACAAGTTGATCTACGGATCGTTCCTTAGCCGTGTGCAGTGCTCCCCTCCACCATATTCCACCTCGGTCATATCGTCGCGGAGTTTAGGCGAAGCCCTGCGCCGGTATAGCATCATCGTCGTCACCATGCCGTCGTGCTGACGGAACTCATCCCCGAAGCTTGGCTGGATCGGAGGCCGGGGATCGTCATCAAGCTGAACGTGTGCTGAACTCGGAGGTGCCGTACGTTCGGTACTTGGATCGGTCGGATCGTGAAGATGTACGACTACATCAACCGCGTTGTCATAACGCTTCCGCTTACGGTCTACGAGGGTACGTGGACAACACTCTCTCCTCTCGTTGCTATGCCATCACCATGATCTTGCGTGTACGTAGGAATTTTTTTGAAATTACTACGTTGCCCAACAGCGGGCCCCACCTGACGGCATGTTTCGTGGTGCGCGTGGGTAGGTAGACTGTCCTCGCCACGTGGCGCGCTCGGCGGGGAAGTGTATCAGGCACGCCGCCTAGTTTCCCGCCGCGACGTTCGAACTCCTTAGGGAGTGAGGCGGCCCTCTGCGAGTCCGATTCCGGATAGTCGGCCTGAAGGAAGACGGCAAGCGAAGCCCTGATTCCGCGACCAGAAGAATGAAACTGTTGAAGCCCCACGACGCAGTATCCGCGGAGCCTCACTAGCTTCGGGGACTACTGTCGGAGTAATGGGCCACGAGTAGGCTAACCCGAGCCCCAGAACCTTTCAAGACATTGGGACAGGCTGCGTCGCTCATGCCGAGTCCCAGGGACGACTCCAAGATATGCCGAGTCCCAGGGACGACTCCGAGCTATGCCGAGTCCCAAGGACGGCTCCAAGATATGCCGAGTCCCAGGGACGACTCCCAGATAAGCCGACTCTCAACTGACGACTTCTAGAGAAGCCGACTGAGGGTAGGCGGCTCGCGACTCCAACCACCCCCTGCCTTCGCCGCGAGGGACAGGGCGGGGAACGGTCACAGCATGGCCATCTCTACCCTGCCTACGAAGGACCAGCATGGCTACAGTGTGCCATATCGCTAGAGATCTCCATCGTGGCGCGGCACTGTTGCCATGCCGGCCCTGACCTCAGCCTTAGTGGGCGGCGCACTGTGCCCACGACGCCTGCCTGTACGACCCAAGGACGGCGGGACCGTCTGTCAGTGGGTAGACAGAAGACGGCAAGAGCGCCCTGAAGACGGACCCGTGGGAGTCGGCCCCCTGGAGTCGGCCGGCCCCTCCCACGGGCCCCGCACACCATTAATCAGACAAGATGGGGAATGGCGACAGTGAACGCCCGCCTGACGGCGGCACTGTTGCCATGCCTCATGACCAAGCCAGCGTCATCAGGAGCACCGCTACAGTACCAGGCATGTCCGCGGGGCCCGCCAGTCGGCGGGCCCCAGTAGTCGGCGGAGAAGACGACGGCCTGAGAGACAGACGGCTGGGACCCGCGCCCAGCCGGATTACCCTTGTACCCCTAGGGGTAGGCCTATATAAACCCCCAGGAAGCCCATGCAAAGGGTTCGGACCCAGATAGCACTAGACCCTAGAACATAGGAAGGAGAGAGCTAGCCTTGCCCTCTCCTACCTCCAGAAACAGCTCTAGGAGCACCATTGTACTCACTTTGCCATAGTGACCATGCGAAGACCCCGTAGAGCAGCAGTAGGGGTGTTATCTCCACGGAGAGCCCTGAAGCTGGGTAAGATCCGCCGGCGTGCACATCTTCGCCTCATCCCGCTTCCGGGCACCGGCGACGCTCTACTCGCTCCCACCATGATAAGCCATCGTTTGGCATATGTCGTACCCAACCCACGACAGTTTGTTTTGATCAACTACATGCATGAACATGTGCCAAGTCAAGCCACTTGAAACATTCAGAGGAGGATACCATATCATCATACTACATCACAATCATTTTAACACAATGTTGACATCCAAGATAAATCATTATCCACTCCTAGCTACTTAAGCATGGTATGAGAAACTATGATCTCTAATTGTCATTGCAAACATGATTGATCATAATATGCTGAATCATGGATAATGGGTTAAACATATTTACAAAAACAGAAAAAGTTGAGTTCATACCCGTTTCTCTCTGCCACAGCCAGTGCATCAAATATCATCATTATTGCCTTTCACTTGCACGACCGAATGATATGAAAATTATAATAGTGCAAGAGTGTCATGGACTAAGCTGGAATATGCAAACATTTTATTCAAAAGGAGAAGACAAGGTAATTTGGCTCTTTGTTAGATCAACAATAGTGCATATGAGAGCCACTCAACATTTTCATTGTGGTCTTCTCCTTGGTATGACCTAATAAAAAGAAAAGAAATTCTGAGAAACACACTGAAATATTTTTGGAGTTTTTAGTTTTTCTTGAAGAAAGCAAATTAAAGAAAAGGAAAACAAAAACGAGAAAAATTATTTACACAGGAAAGCTTCCAACAAGCAAAAGAAGAATCGAAAAATCTTTTTGGGTTTTCTTTTAATATCACAACTAATTAAACAAGAAAGAAAAACCCGAAAAGAAGCAAGAAATATTTTTTTGATTTTCTCAAAGTTTTTCAAACACACAAGAAGAAAGCGAGAAAATAAATCTAGCATGGATAAAGCAATGAAAAAGTGTGAACACCGACAACTGGAATAAAATGTGTGAGCTTGAATATAATGTCAATGGCAACAAGTACTCCCCCAAGCTTAGGCTTTTGGCCTAGCTTGGTAATCACCATTCACCACCTGCATAGTAGTCAGAGTGGTAGCTCACAGAGGCTCTTGGTGCAACCACCTCAGTCCATCGAGCTGCCTCGATCTCCACCTTGTATGAGTGCGACTCACTCTCGAGAACATAATATCTTTCTTTCATGTCATAATAAAAGAGAGCAGGCGCATGCAACGCAATATGTAGATGGATTCTTTATTGAACCTCGGGTTATAAGTATAATCAGTGATTTTGCTCTTAAGGAACTTATGCCGCTTCATGGCCTCAGAGTCTAAGTACTGAGTAGGTAAGATGGGGTCATAAGGCAGAGGTGTAACACCAACCTCTTTAGCTAAACAAGAAGCATAAATCCCACCATAAGAATAACCACTACCAGCGTTATGCTGCAACCTATGTGCAACAATAGCTCCAAGATTATAACTTTTAATTCCGGCCAGGGCGGTGTGTATAAGGATCAAGTCAGGAGCACATAGTGTGCTACAATCTTGCTTGCCCATGATGCATTTTCCATTAAAGAGTGCAATGTTGGAAATATGCCCTAGAGGCAATAATAAAATGGTTATTATTATATTTCCTTGTTCATGATAATTGTATGTTGTTCATGCTATAATTGTATTAACTGGAAACCGTAATACATGTGTGAATACATAGACCACAACATATCCCTAATGAGCCTCTAGTTGACTAGCTCGTTGCTCAATAGATGGTTATGGTTTCCTGACCATGGACATTGGATATCGTTCATAACGGGATCACATCATTAGGAGAATGATGTGATGGACAAGACCCAATCCTAAGCATAGCACAAGATCGTGTAGTTTGTTTGCTAAGAGCTTTTCTAATGTCAAGTATCATTAATTTAGACCATGAGATTGTGCAACTCCCAGACACCGTAGGAATGCTTTGGGTGTACCAAACATCGCAACGTAACTGGGTGGCTATAAAGGTGCACTACAGGTATCTCTGAAAGTGTCTGTTGGGTTGGCACGAATCGAGACTGGGATTTGTCACTCCGTATGACGGAGAGGTATCTCTGGGCCCACTCGGTAATGCATCATCATAATGAGCTCAATGTGACTAAGGAGTTAGTCACAGGATCATGCATTACGCAATGAGTAAAGAGACTTGTTGGTAACTAGATTGAACGAGGTATTGGGATACCGACGATCGAATCTCGGGCAAGTAACATACCGATGGACAAAGGGAATTGTATACGGGATTAATTGAATCCACGACATCGTGGTTCATCCGATGAGATCATCATTGTCGTGGAATTGTCACGTCAGATGTCCTTGTCAAAGGACTTAGTTGTGGAGCCATCGCAACTAGGAAGCTTGAAGGGGTTAATCGGGACAAAGGACACGAGAGGTTTTATACTAGTTCGGCCCCTTACGGTGAAGGTAAGGCCTACGTCTAGTTGGGTTGGTATTGATGTTTCGATGACCAGGGAGCGAGATACGCTATTCCTGGCTCTCGTTGAGTTATTTCTTGCCCTTAAGTCGCCCGCAGGTCATCCCCTTATATACACGGGTTGACGCCCTGCGGCTTACAGAGTCCCGGCTCGACGACTAGTTATGTCTACCTTATGATACAAGTATATTACTATGGCGGTTTACTACAACGGGCCTTAAGTCGCCTGTGGGCCTTAAGCTCTTGATGAACCGCCATCTTCATACTTTAGACTTGCGCTTCTCTCTGGTGAATCTTCTTTGCGTAACCCGGCCCCTCCTGGGCGGCTTACACAAATAGTTATATCCCCAACATTAGGCCCCAGATTGATTTGAACATGTTCATGTCAATCTTAAAATACCTTATGAACTGTCTTGCAGTGTCTTGTCTTGCACGAAGAATTTTAACCCGCCATGACGTCATCATCTGGATCCGGGTTAAATCACCGTGACGTCATCTTCAATAAAACTTATTTTTATTCCGTCATATCTTCAACGGATCATTGTCTTTACTGACCATCCCGAGAATCGAGGCGCCAGAGCCACTGGATAATAAATGTTATCTCCTCGTCTTTTGCACCCTCTCGGTCAGTCTTCCCTTATAAATAGGGCGACTGTCAGGACCCCGACTCAATGCCACATCGATCTAGCATGTAACACCTCATATCACTTTGCGGCCTCATGCACGGTATTCCCACGGGTGTCGTCTTACCTTTGCCCGGGACTGTTTGCGTCTTTTGGCACACGTATATGGTAGTGTCGCTAGCATCCATATGGTAAGGAGCCCGGGCAGACATGGCTAGTCGTAAACCCAAGGTGGCACAAACTTACAGGGACAGGCATCCATGACCCAACATCGAACGTGTCGGTCATCAGTGAGTGAATCCAGGCTGTAGCACTGGGCTAGCAGGACTCCGGTGAACCGGGCTGTAGCGGGCTAACAGGACTCCGGTATTCATCGCGTGACATTTCCCCGAAGGGACAGACACAGGAACGAAGAAGGACACATGCCGGCCGGCCTAAGTGTTTCGGAGCAGCAGTAAGCTACCAGGGCTCAGTGGAAACACTAGGAGACATTTCCCGGTAAGAGAGGCTACTAAGGATAAACAACTAGATAGTCAGATCCCACACATACCAAGCATTTCAACAACATACACACAATATGCTCGATATGTGCAGATACAACATAGCATCACAACATGACTCTATGACTCAAGTAATTATTCAATAGGCTCCGAGGAGCGAGATATTACAAACAGGGGTCTCATGACCCAACATTCAGAGCATACAAATCAAAGCACAAGCGGAAGTTATCATGTCTGGGTACAGACATCTATAAATGAAAAAGGCTGAGAAGCCTGACTATCTATCAGATCCTGCCGAGGGCACAACATCGTAGCTGAGGTAACAGGCTAAACGTCGAAGTCCAAGCGGAACTACTAGTGAGACTGAAGTCTCTCTGCAAAAACATAAAATAGGCAAACGTGAGTACAAATGTACCCAGCAAGACTTACATCAGAACTAACTACATATGCATCATTATCAACAAGGGGGTGGAGGAGTTTAACTGCAGCAAGCCAGCTTTGACTCGGTGGCTAACCTGAACTACGACTGCATGTAACTCTTTTGAGGTGGCGCACACGAGTCCACATATTCACCATATCAATACACCACTATGGATCCGCTCCCGTCTCCCTACGAGAACGCCATCCATAGCACTCACGCTTATCTTGCGTGTTTTAGAGTATCCACTTTCACTTGTCTATGAACTATGCAAGGGGTCCAAGTTTCCATATCCGAGGAATCCGGCTATTCGAATAGATGATGTTAACCCTGCAGGGGTGTACTTCTTCACACACGCTTTCGCCACTTATCGCCCTGTACACATCATGTACCTCGGCAACCTTCAAGCGGAAGCCGGGCGAGGGAGTCGGCCACAACCTGACTAATCGAACAAGTCTCTAGTCCAGGTTTATCACCTATTCGGGTTCCATCCGCAAGGAGATCCGGCCGGGGTGTCGCTTACGACCCCAAACGATGTGTGCAGGGTTCCCAAGCCCACCAACCGGGTGCCACTTGGTACACCGGGCCACTGTGCCTAGTCTGTCCCAAGCCCACCTGTACCGGGTGCCACTTGGTAGACTACTAACACTACCTACAAACACCAGAAACTAGTTGCAACTCTTGGACAGAGATCATGTTGATTAATAAGTCGAGAGGGGTCGAGTTACCGGAACCCAATGTGTGGTAGTAACTGGTCATGGATCACAAACACAGAACTCAGTTCCTGAGGACGGCTGCAATGAGACAACCCACCATGTACTCCTACATGGCCTCTCACCGCTACCTTTACCAAATCGTGTTCACACACTTACCTCACACACAGTAGGACATGTTCACACGCCTCTGATTCATCCCCGATGAATCAGACCTGACTCAACTCTAAGCAGTAGCAGGCATGACAAACAAGCACGAATGAGTAGGCACATCAGTGCTCAAACAACTCCTACTCATGCTAGTGGGTTTCATCTATTTACTGTGGCAATGACAGGTCATGCAAAGGATAAAGGGTTCAGCTACCGCAGCAAGTATCAAATATGTCGTTGTTGTCCTAATGCAGTAAAAGAGAGCAGGAGCGAGAGAGTGGGATTTTATCGGAATGAACAAGGGGGTTTTGCTTGCCTGGCACTTCTGAAGATAATATAGCTCTTCATCGGTGTCAACGATCACATCGCCGGTACACGTCTATCGAGAGGGGACAATTACCGGCAAACAAGGAAGAACACAATCAATGCGATGCAACAATATGATGCATGATAATAACATGGCAATATGAATGTGTTTTGAGCTAATGCAACTAGCAACAGATTAAATGAAGTTGGTTTGAATCCAAGATTCCAATTCAAACTCCATATGTGATTATTTAGATGCCATTCACTTCATTTGTCCTAAACAGTAGTGATAAGTTGTTCTAACATGCATGAAAATGGTACAGATGGATTCCTTGAATTTTTCTGATAATTTTTCATATATAAATTATTTAATTTGGAGTTACGGTTGAATTTCTATGATTTATTGAAGTTTTAGCTATTTTCTGGAATTTCCTGATTATTTTTAAATCCAGAAAATACCTATTGCGTCAGCCCCACATCACAGTGGCGTCAGCAGGGTCAACTGGGCGCCCCAGGTCAAACCTGACGTGTGGGGGCCACACGTCAGTGACACAGGAGCTAATCCCGGTCAAACCCAGCGCTAACTGAGGTTTGACCAGGGGTGGGGCCCACAGTCAGTGGCCTAGGGGGTTGGTTAGGGCGTCATTAGCGCTAATTAAGCGTGCCACGTCGGCAGTCGCCAGAGTTTCGCCGGCGACGACCCAAAACGCGGTGGAGACGCACCGGGGTGGCTCGGGTTTCGTCTATACTGCACCGTTCGGTGCGCCCTTTGGCTCTACGGGGAGCTGGCGCGATGGCGCGTCGGATGGTCGTGGTCTCCGGGCCTGGGGTGGCCGGAGTCGACGGCGGCGAGCTCGGTTGCGGCCGCCGGAGCTCGGGTGAGACACAGGCGACCACTAGGGGGCACGAGAGGGCGAGCTGCGGCAGGCAACGGGCTCGTGGAGACGTTCTGAGCACGATGGTGCACTCAGGTGGGAGCTCCAGTGGCTCTGGCCACGACGGCGATGAGGCACGGCGGCGGCGAGCTTCGGCCTTGGTGGAAGAAGGAGCTAGGGGACGAAATCAGGTGCGGGGAGTGAGGGGAAGAGAAGAGGAGCTCACGGGGAGTCGGACGAGACGCTAAGTGGGCTCGGGGACGTCCTGTCGGCGGCGAATCGAACGGCGGCGATTGCCGGCCGTGGCGATGAAGATAGCGGTGATGGCGTGGCTACAGGGCACCCAGTGTCGCATGCGCCGTGGTGGAGCTTCAGGGGGTCGGGACGGAGCTCAGGGGTGTGGAGAGGGAGCGAGGGGGTGGCTGTGGCCGCGAGGGAGCTCGTCGGTGACGGCGGCTCCATTCGGTCTAGGCGGGAGAGAGGGAGCAGAGGAGGGAGGGTCGAGGGGGGAGAGTGAGCGAAATGGTCAGCGGGATCGGGACAGCCTGCGGGAGTCGTCCACGCGGCCAGGGGCTCGTCGGCAAGCAGGAGGTGGCCGCGCGGCCGTGCGCGTGCGAGCACGCAGCTGCTTCGGGGCGAGGGGAGGAAGACGACGGAGGGCTGCAGTGGTGGGCTGGGCCGGCTTCTGCTGGGCCACCAGGTGGGTGGGTCTCAGGTAAGCGTCGGGTAAGTTTTCTCTGCTCTGTCTTTTACTTATTGTTTTCTATTTTTTTCTGCAGCTTTGTGGCTTTATTAAAAATACTAAATCAATCCCAAAAATCATGCAACTGCTCATGACCACTGTTAGAAATATATCCTACAGTAAACATTTCAGTTTGGGATTATTTGAGCATTTAAAATATTTTATAGTATTTAAATGCCCAAATGCAAATAAGTAATGATTTAAATTCAAAGTCCCAAAAATAAATCCTTTTAAAATTTTCATCATTTTTGGTTTGGATCAAAACCCTTGCCAAAAATATTAAACATCTAAGGAGAGCATTTTGGAGCAATGAATCAGATTTTAGGGTTTTTTTTGCCCTTCTTTTATTTAGGGTTTTGAGGCTTCCAATTTCCCTCAGTTCAAATTTCAGAATTTAAACATGGTGCACACACCAGGCAGCACCAGAAGCTAGGGATGTGACAACTCACCCCCACTAAACAAGAATCTCGTCTCGAGATTCAAGCATAGGGTAGGATGAAGGGGAAACGCAAACTAGTATAATCTTCATGATCCAGGTTGCACTTCAAGTGAACGTTGATTTGAACACCATCTTTGTCTTGTCGTCTTGCTCTGAGAATTCCAGCTAATCATGGCAAGAAGAGGAAAGGAAAACTCTGGAAGGATCGGTCTTCTCGAAGGTTGAACAACTCAGGATTAACTCCCGGAATGTGACATAGCAACATCTCTCGAGCTGAGAGACGAAGCATACCTCTAGAGGGATGGAGTGGAGCAGGTGACGAGGTTCACTAGGTAGACAACAATTCCAGACTTAAGAATGTGGCGATCGGTTGTCAACGTAGCGAGGAGTTGAATTGCCATGATACCACGACGAAACATCCTGGAGAAGGGTGATTCGTAGATTATTATCTTAAGTGGCAAAAAGAATTACCTTTGATATAGAGATCATTGAGACTCTCTATATCAGCCGAAGGCAAATCACAGCAATCGATTGGCGGGGGTCGGTAGAATGGCATACTCGGACTTGGATGATGTGGATTACCTTGTTGAAGACAACGTAATGGATGAATTTGCTTATCACCGGAGATGAAGAGACCCATGGTAGAATGGCACATTGGCGGTGCAAGCTAGGAACAAAATGCAAATGCTGGGAATGATTCTGGTAACTGGGGAAGAACCCAACAACAGAGAGTGAATTCACTGTTTGAAAAGATCATAGCATTGCCGAGGAAACGGAGAGGATCCCCAGTTAGTGCCGAAGATAACACCTAGCGCTTGTGCGTGCTCTCAAGAACTTGAGAATTTCCATATTCATCAAGGTTTTACCAACATCCGTGTCAAGAATCCTGGCAACACAACATACCACCATGATGAACAACGATGGACGATGCAGATGCATAGGAAGATAACATCAACTCAGATTTCACCCTAGCGAGGCCAAGGAAACAAAATCTGGATGATCGACCGAGAGACATTTAGCACTCCGCTTCTAATGTTCTCCTTGACGTGCTAGTGTAACCCATTCATAGATATGGTTTGATAACTAGAACATCAAGTAAAGGTCGGACTTCGGGAGCAATAGAATCCATAAGGAACAGTTATGGAGGTAAATCCTACGAAATCCTTATGGGGAGGTGGCCAACTTCCTCAAACAAGATACTACAATAATAGGTCTTCCGGCTGGGTGTGTTGGCCACGACATCCACCTTACCGGTTATCGAGGGATCAATATTATAGTTCTTGGGAAATATTCCAACCATCATATCTGCCTGAGACTCAGATCTGGTTGGTGTTAGGATATTCCAGACTCATCGAGTCTAGGAAGAAAAATGAAAGTTTGCAACACAAATCGACGAGATGACGTTGCGAGATTCTCAGGAAATTAACTACGATAGCAAGCTCCAAAACATGAGCTGGTTCTGCTACAAACATGTGAACACGTTGTTCCAGACAAGCATGCCCATATGGTAGTCTTACAATAAAACACTACCGAGTTCTGGTTGGGAGCCATCATCGAGGATATCGAAGTCTTTACGCAAGTCCATGGATTAGATCGCAAGCATAGACTTCTTTTCCTTGAACAAGTCAATCAGTGGCTTGGTGTGCTAGGATATACATATGGAATGAAGATGATCAGTCTAACAGACCACAGAATTCTTCGCACGTGCATGACCGACTTGGGATGATTCCAAAGGAGCAAAAACAAACTTTCTCGAATTCACGACGGCAACTTACATCAAAATGCACGTGAATCAAAGGAAGTCACTCCTTTCATCAAACAAGTACTTCATGAGCTAGCATGAAGAAAATGCTTTCAAAAGTTTCCAACACTAACTTAATGTTCAACAACATCATGGAGGAGATAAGGATGTTGTCAATGGGCTCAACAACAACTCATCGGAATTTCCATATCACTGGACTTCCACCATCATGTGAACACGGTGATAGCATTGATCAGACCCAAAAGATATAATGGTGTATGCTCGAGGGATCAACCACGAGTAAGACAACATTACGAACATCGTTGGTTCTGACTTGATTTGACGATAGCCCACACTCAAATCAAAGGATTGATAAGACAATAGGTCCAGCAACTGATCACAGGGACCAATCGATGAAGATATCATCTTTCTTCAATACACACTACACAAGAATATCCCTTTGGAACGAACTAAGTCAGGCTAGCTTTTATCTTCCAACCCTCCAAGTTGTCGTTTAGCTTAACCAACTAGCTCAGGGATATCTAACACCGACTCTTGGAGAGAAGGTGGTTCACAAGAAACCAACTTGATCACGAGCTCAACATAGCGGTCAGGTGACAACCTGGTAATACTTCTGAGAAGATATTCAGAAAATCACGAACCACCGATATGTTACTAAGCTCGAGAACAATCTTGCTTTTCAGGGCAAGACGATATGATCAATAGAGCAAGGATTTCAAATAATCCTAACTCATCGATCGAGGAGTGAACCAGGAGAATGGACTAGGTAGCACGATCAATCTTAGAATGATGATTCAATAACCAACACACTAAGAATGAAATTATTGTCCTTTAACTACCCAGCAACGAGGTTGCTAGGCGTATTGATTTCACACATCACAATTCATTTGTCGGTATTCCGGTTGCATCAACACGAAGACCGAGGAATGACTAATGATGGCAAGAAGTATCACTGTACCAAGAGTTCATAGGATGGTGTGCAATTCCTACAATAATTCCGATATAAAAGATGGTAATACTCCAAGGTAGAGCAGAACAAAAGCTGGGTTAGCAATTTGTTCTGCGGAGCACAGCTTCTTTGACCCAATCCTGGATATGGAAGGGGTACTGGAGTTTGTTTCTCCTAGTCATTCCGCGATAGAACGGCTTGACAGACCACAAGAGTGGTGGCAACGATGAACACGGATGCATAACTACTCCTGAATATCAATTGATATACAAGGGCCAGAAAACAACTAAAGAGGGACAACTCAAAGGAACATACGATTTTCTGAGTTGTGGATGCATGGTTTAGCATGTCGAACGAAGTTCAACATATTTCTTCCGGATAACCCATGCAGAAAAATAGAACTGGCAGAGCCACAATATATAATGGAGAACTCATCAAGAGCACTCTGGTTGTGATTGTTCAGTTCAACGAGGAACTTCTGCCATAAGTAGTTCATGGTATTTGGAAGAAGAAGATACCACGGACTTCAAGGACTATCGCAAAGGTTAATAATATCCTAAAGGCACTAGCAATTACTATCAACATGAAGTAGGTAGAGTGAATCTCGGGTTCAAGAACCCAGGAACAGAATACCTACTACTAAGTAGCATCACGAGATGCTTTCGAGAATGATGGCCAGAATCATCACACTGGGAACACAAAACATGGCTAGACTACTAGATGATCCCCTAAGACACCTAGGGTCATAATAATAACTCCAACATAAAGGTCGAGGTAGTAGAATACCTCAACTCAACAATTAGTGTGATTGAGCTGGCATAAAGGAACATCGAAACCAGAGGGAAAGGATTTGCAAATGCATCAGACTATTTAGAAATCTGGAATGACTCGGACAGCATAACGGCTGTAAATGCTCAGAAGGATTTGAGACATTCACAAAAATGGTGGCATAACTGTTGGGGAACGTAGCAGAAATTCAAAATTTTCCTACGTGTCACCAAGATCTATCTATGGAGAGACTAGCAACGAGGGGAAGGAGAGTGCATCTACATACCCTTGTAGATCACTAAGCGGAAGCGTTCAAGTGAACGGGGTTGATGGAGTCGTACTCGTCGTGATTCAAATCACCGATGATCTAGTGCCGAACGGACGGCACCTCCGTGTTCAACACACGTACAGCTCGACGATGTCTCCCACGCCTTGATCCAGCAAGGAGAGAGGGAGAGGTTGAGGAAGACTCCATCCAGCAGCAGCACAACGGCGTGGTGGTGATGGAGGAGCGTGGCAATCCTGCAGGGCTTCGCCAAGCACCTACGGGAGAGGAGGAGGTGTCACGGGAGGGAGGGAGGCGCCAAGGGCTCAGGTATGGATGCCCTCCCTCCCCTCCACTATATATAGGGGCAGGGGAGAGGGGGGAGGCGCAGCCTTGCCCCTTCCTCCAAGGAAAGGGTGCGGCTAAAAGGGGGGAGGAGTCCATCCTCCCCAAGGCACCTCGGAGGTGCCTTCCCCCTTGAGGACTCTTCCCTCTAGGGTTCCCTAGGCGCATGGGCCTCTTGGGGCTGGTGCCCTTGGCCCATATAGGCCAAGGCTCACCCCCTACAGCCCATGTGGCCCCCCGGGGCAGGTGGCCCCACCCGGTGGGCCCCCGGGACCCTTCCGGTGGTCCCGGTACAATACCGATGACCCCGAAACTTGTCCCGATGGCCGAAACAGGACTTCCTATATATAAATCTTTACCCCCGGACCATTCCGGAACTCCTCGTGACGTCCGGGATCTCATCCGGGACTCCGAACAACATTTGGTAACCACATACAAGCTTCCTTTATAACCCTAGCGTCATCGAACCTTAAGTGTGTAGACCCTACGGGTTCGGGAGACATGCAGACATGACCGAGATGTTCTCCGGTCAATAACCAACAGCGGGATCTGGATACCCATGTTGGCTCCCACATGTTCCACGATGATCTCATCGGATGAACCACGATGTCAAGGACTCAATCGATCCCGTATACAATTCCCTTTGTCTAGCGGTATGGTACTTGCCCGAGATTCGATCGTTTACCGGCAAGTCTCTTTACTCGTTCCGTAACACATCATCCCGTGATCAACCCCTTGGTCACATTGTGCACATTATGATGATGTCCTACCGAGTGGGCCCAGAGATACCTCTCCGTTTACACGGAGTGACAAAATCCCAATCTCGATTCGTGCCAACCCAACAAACACTTTCAGAGATACCCGTAGTGTACCTTTATAGCCACCCAGTTACGTTGTGACGTTTGGCACACCCAAAGCACTCCTACGGTATCCGGGAGTTGCACAATCTCATGGTCTAAGGAAATGATACTTGACATTAGAAAAGCTTTAGCATATGAACTACATGATCTTGTGCTAGGCTTAGGATTGGGTCTTGTCCATCACATCATTCTCCTAATGATGTGATCCCGTTATCAACGACATCCAATGTCCATGGTCAGGAAACCGTAACCATCTATTGATTAACGAGCTAGTCAACTAGAGGCTTACTAGGGACATGGTGTTGTCTATGTATCCACACATGTATCTGAGTTTCCTATCAATACAATTCTAGCATGGATAATAAACGATTATCATGAACAAGGAAATATAATAATAATCAATTTATTATTGCCTCTAGGGCATATTTCCAACAGTCTCCCACTTGCACTAGAGTCAATAATCTAGTTCACATCGATATGTGATTAACACTTAAGGTCACATCCCCATGTGACTAACACCCAAAGAGTTTACTAGAGTCAATAATCTAGTTCACATTTACCATGTGATTAACACTCGATGAGTTCTGGGTTTGATCATGTTATGCTTGTGAGAGAGGTTATAGTCAACGGGTCTGAACCTTTCAGATCCGTGTGTGCTTTACAAATCTCTATGTCATCTCCTAGATGCAGCTACCACGTTCTATTTGGAGCTATTCCAAATAACTGTTCTACTTGGAGCTATTCTAAATTGTTACTCCATTATACGTATCCGGTATCTCTACTCAGAGCTATCCGGATAGGTGTTAAGCTTGCATCGACGTAACCCTTTACGACGAACTCTTTTACCACCTCCATAATTGAGAAAATTCCTTAGCCACTAGTTACTAAGGATAACTTTGACCGCTGTCCTGTGATCCATTCTTGGATCACTCTTGTACCCCTTGACTGGCTCATGGTAAAGCACACTTCAGGTGCGGTACACAGCATAGCATACTGTAGAGCCTATGTCTTAAGCATAGGGGACGACCTTCGTTCCTTTCTCTCTATTCTGCCATGGTCGAGCTTTAAGTCTTAACTTCATACCTTACAACTCAGGCAAGAACTCCTTCTTTGACTGATCCATCTTGAACACCTTCAAGATCACGTCAAGGCATGTGCTCATTTGAAAGTACTATTAAGCGTTTTGATCTATCCTTATAGATCTTGATGCTCAATGTTCAAGTAGCTTAATCCAGGTTTTCCATTGAAAACACTTTCCAAATAACCCTATATGCTTTCCAGAAATTCTACGTCATTTCTGATCATTAATATGTCAACAACATATACTCATCAGAAATTCTATAGTGCTCCCACTCACTTCTTTGGAAATACAAGTTTCTCATAAACTTTGTATACACCCAAAATCTTTGATCATCATCAAAGCATACATTCCAACTCCGAGATGCTCACTCCAGTCCTCAGAAGGATTGCTGGAGCTTTGCATACTTATTAGCATATTTCAGGATAGACAAAACCTTCCAGTTGTATCACATACAACCTTTCCTCAAGAATCGTCGAGGAAACAATGTTTTGACATCCTATCTGCAAGATTTCATAAATAATGCAGTAATTGCTAATATAATTCCAACAGACTCTTAGCATCGCTATGAGTGAGAAAGTCTCATCGTAGTCAACTCCTTGAACTTGTCGAAAAACATCTTAACGACAAGTCGAGCTTTCTCAATGGTGACACTTACCATCATTGTCTGTCTTCCTTTCAAAATCCATATGTACCTAACAGCCTTACGACCATCAAGTAGTTCTTCCAAAGTCTACACTTTGTTTTCATACATGGATCCTCTCTCGGGTTTTATGGCCTTGAGCCATTTATCGGAATTCGGGCCCACCATCGCTTCTCCATAGCTCGTAGGTTCATTGTTGTCTAGCAACATGACCTTCAAGACAGGATCACGTACCACTCTGAAGTAGTACGCATCCTTATCATCCCACGAGGTTTGGTAGTGACTTGATCTGAAGTTTCATGATCACTATCATAAGCTTCCACTTCAATTGGTGTAGGTGCCACAGGAACAACTTCCTGTGCCCTGCCGCACACTAGTTGAAGAGACGGTTCAATAACCTCATCAAGTCTCCACCATCCTCCCACTCAATTCTTTTGAGAGAAACTTTTCCTCGAGAAAGGACCCGATTCTAGAAACAATCCCTTATTGCTTTCGGATCTGAGACAGGAGGTATACCCAACTGTTTTGGGTGTCCTATGAAGATGCATTTATCCGCTTTGGGTTCGAGCTTATCAACCTGAAACCTTTTCACATAAGCGTCGCAGCCCCAAACTTTCAAGAAACGGCAACTTAGGTTTCTCCAAACCATAGTTCATACGGTGTCGTCTCAACGAAATTATGTGGTGCCCTATTTAAAGTGAATGTGGTTGTCTCTAATGCCTAACCCATGAACGATAGTGGTAACTCGATAAGAGACATCATGGTATGCAACATATCCAATAGGGTGCAACTATGACGTTTGGACACACCATCACACTATGGTGTTCCAGGCTGTATCAGTTGTGAAACAATTTCCACAATGTCTTAATTCTGTGCCAAACTCGTGATTCAGATATTCATCTCTATGATCATATCATAGATCTTTTATCCTCTTGTCACGACGATCTTTCAACTTCACACTGAAATTACTTGAACCTTTCAATAATTCAGACTCGTGATTCATCAAGTAAATATACTCAACATCTACTCGAATCATCTGTGAAGTAAGAACATAACGATATTCACTGCATGCCCACTCATGGCACACATCAAAATGTGTTACTTCCAACAAGTTGCTATCTTGTTCCATCTTACTGAAAACGAGGCTTTTCAGTCATCTTGCCCATGTGGTATGATTTGCATGTCCCAAGTGATTCAAAATCAAGTGAGTCAAAACGGTCCATTTGCATGGAGTTTCTTCATGCATATACACCAATAGACATGGTTCGCATGTCTCAAACTTTTCAAAAACGAGTGAGCCCAAAGATCCATCAATATGGAGCTTCTTCATGCGTTTTATACCGATATGACTTACGTGGCAGTGCCACAAGTAGGTGGTACTATCATTACTATCTTTTGGCATGAACATGTGTATCACTACGATCGAGATTTAATAAACCATTCATTTTAGGTGTAAGACCATTGAAGGTATTATTCAAATAAACAGAGTAACCATTATTCTCCTTAAATGAATAACCGTATTGCGATAGACGTAATCCAATCATGTCTATGCTCAACGCAAACACCAAATAACAATTATTTAGGTTTAACACCAATCTCTTTGGTAGAGGGAGCGTGCGATGCTTGATCATATCAAGCTTGGAAAAACTTCCAACACATATCGTCAGCTCACCTTTAGCTAGTCTCCGTTTATTCCGTAGCCTTTTGTTTCGAGTTACTTACACTTAGCAACCGAACCGGTATCTAATACCCTGGTGCTACTAGGAGTACTAGCAAAGTACACATTAACACAATGTATATCCAATATACTTCTATCGACCTTGCCAGCCTTCTTATCTACCAAGTATCTAGGGTAATTCTGCTCTAGTGGTTGTTCCCCTTATTACAGAAGCACTTAGTCTCGGGTTTGGGTTTTACCTTGGGTTTCTTCACTAGAGCAGCAGCTGATTTGCCGTTTCATGAAGTATCCCTTCTTGCCCTTGCCCTTCTTGAAACTAGTGGTTTCACCAACCATCAACAATTGATGCTCCTTCTTGATTTCTACTTTCGCGGTGTCAAACATCGCGAATACCTCAAGGATCATCATATCTATCCCTGATATGTTATAGTTCATCACGAAGCTCTAACAGCTTGGTGGCAATGACTTTGGAGAACCATCACTGTCTTATCTGGAAGATCAACTCCCACTCGATTCAAATGATTGTTGTACTCAGACAATCTGAGCACAAGCTCAACAATTGAGCTTTTCTCCTTAGTTTGCAGGTTAAGAAAGTCATCGGAGGTCTTATACCTCTTGACATGGGCATGAGCCTGAAATCCCAATTTCAGCCCTCAAAACATCTCATATGTTTCGCGATGTTTAAAAAACGTCTTTGGTGCCTCAACTCTAAACCGTTTAACTGAACTATCACGTAGTTATCAAAATGTGTATGTCCGATGTTCGCAACATCCACAGACAACGTTCGAGGTTCAGCACACTAAGTGGTGCATTAAGGACATAAGCCTTCTATGAAGCAATGAGGACAATCCTCAGTTTACGGACCTAGTCCGCATAATTGCTACTATCAACTTTCAACTAATTTTTCTCTAGGAACATATCTAAACAGTAGAACTATAGCGTGAGCTACGACATAATTTGCAAAATCCTTTTGACTATGTTCAGGATAATTAAGTTCATCTTATGAACTCCCACTCAGATAGACATCCCTCTAGTCATCTAAGTGATTACATGATCCGAGTCAAACTAGGCCGTGTCCGATCATCACGTGAGACGGACTAGTCATCATCGGTGAACATCTTCATGTTGATCGTATCTTCTATACGACTCATGTTCGACCTTTCGGTCTCCGTGTTCCGAGGCCATGTCTGTACATGCTAGGCTCGTCAAGTTAACCCTAAGTGTTTCGCGTGTGTAAATCTGTCTTACACCCGTTGTATGTGAACGTTAGAATCTAACACCCGATCATCACGTGGTGCTTCGAAACACGAACTGTCGCAACGGTGCACAGTTAGGGGAGAACACTTCTTGAAATTGTTGTAAGGGATCATCTTATTTACTACCGTCGTTCTAAGCAAATAAGATGTATAAACATGATAAACATCACATGCAATCAAATAGTGACATGATATGGCCATCATCACTTTGCTCCTTTTGATCTCCATCTTCGGGGCTCCATGATCATCATCGTCACCGGCATGACACCATGATCTCCATCATCATGATCTCCATCATCGTGTCTTCATGAAGTTGCCTCGCCAACTATTACTTCTACTATTATGGCTAACGGTTAGCAATAAAGTAAAGTAATTACATGATGTTTAAGTTGACACGCAGGTCACAAATAAATAAAGACAACTCCTATGGCTCCTGCCGGTTGTCATACTCATCGACATGCAAGTCGTGATTCCTATTACAAGAACATGATCAATCTCATACATCACATATATCATTCATCACATCCTTTTTGGCCATATCACATCACATAGCATACCCTGCAAAAACAAGTTAGACGTCCTCTAATTGTTGTTTGCATGTTTTACGTGGCTGCTATGGGTTTCTAGCAAGAACGTTTCTTACCTACGCATGAACCACAACGTGATATGCCAATTGCTATTTACCCTTCATAAGGACCCTTTTCATCGAATCCGATCCGACTAAACTGGGAGAGACAGACACCCGCCAGCCACCTTATGCAACTAGTGCATGTTTGTCGGTGGAACCGGTCTCACGTAAGCGTACGTGTAAGGTTGGTCCGGGCCGCTTCATCCCACGATGCCGCCGAATCAAGATAAGACTAGTAACGGCAAGCATATTGAACAATATCGACGCCCACAACTACTTTGTGTTCTACTCGTGCAAAGAATCTACGCAATAGACCTAGCTCATGATGCCACTGTTGGGGAACGTAGCAGAAATTCAAAATTTCCTACGTGTCACCAAGATCTATCTATGGAGAGACTAGCAACGAGGGGAAGGAGAGTGCATCTACATACCCTTGTAGATCACTAAGCGGAAGCGTTCAAGTGAACGGGGTTGATGGAGTCGTACTCGTCGTGATTCAAATCACCGATGATCCTAGTGCCGAACGGACGGCACCTCCGCGTTCAACACACGTACAGCTCGACGATGTCTCCCACGCCTTGATCCAGCAAGGAGAGAGGGAGAGGTTGAGGAAGACTCCATCCAGCAGCAGCACAACAGCGTGGTGGTGATGGAGGAGCGTGGCAATCCTGCAGGGCTTCGCCAAGGACCTACGGGAGAGGAGGAGGTGTCACGGGAGGGAGGGAGGCGCCAAGGGCTCAGGTATGGATGCCCTCCCTCCCCTCCACTATATATAGGGGCAGGGGAGAGGGGGGAGGCGCAGCCTTGCCCCTTCCTCCAAGGAAAGGGTGCGGCTAAGAGGGGGGAGGAGTCCATCCTCCCCAAGGCACCTCGGAGGTGCCTTCCCCCTTGAGGACTCTTCCCTCTAGGGTTCCCTAGGCGCATGGGCCTCTTGGGGCTGGTGCCCTTGGCCCATGTAGGCCCCCCGGGGCAGGTGGCCCCACCCGGTGGGCCCCCGGGACCCTTTTGGTGGTCCCGGTACAATACCGATGACCCCGAAACTTGTCCCGATGGCCGAAACAGGACTTCCTATATATAAATCTTTACCTCCGGACCATTCCGGAACTCCTCGTGACGTCCGGGATCTCATCCGGGACTCCGAACAACATTTGGTAACCACATACAAGCTTCCTTTATAACCCTAGCGTCATCGAACCTTAAGTGTGTAGACCCTACGGGTTCGGGAGACATGCAGACATGACCGAGATGTTCTCCGGTCAATAACCAACAGCGGGATCTGGATACCCATGTTGGCTCCCACATGTTCCACGATGATCTCATCGGATGAACCACGATGTCAAGGACTCAATCGATCCCGTATACAATTCCCTTTGTCTAGCGGTATGGTACTTGCCCGAGATTCGATCGTTACCGGCAAGTCTCTTTACTCGTTCCGTAACACATCATCCCGTGATCAACCCCTTGGTCACATTGTGCACATTATGATGATGTCCTACCGAGTGGGCCCAGAGATACCTCTCCGTTTACACGGAGTGACAAAATCCCAATCTCGATTCATGCCAACCCAACAGACACTTTTAGAGATACCCGTAGTGTACCTTTATAGCCACCCAGTTACGTTGTGACGTTTGGCACACCCAAAGCACTCCTACGGTATCCGGGAGTTGCACAATCTCATGGTCTAAGGAAATGATACTTGACATTAGAAAAGCTTTAGCATACGAACTACATGATCTTGTGCTAGGCTTAGGATTGGGTCTTGTCCATCACATCATTCTCCTAATGATGTGATCCCGTTATCAACGACATCCAATGTCCATGGTCAGGAAACCGTAACCATCTATTGATTAACGAGCTAGTCAACTAGAGGCTTACTAGGGACATGGTGTTGTCTATGTATCCACACATGTATCTGAGTTTCCTATCAATACAATTCTAGCATGGATAATAAACGATTATCATGGACAAGGAAATATAATAATAATCAATTTATTATTGCCTCTAGGGCATATTTCCAACAATAACCACTCAGAAGCACAATATCAAGGTTTCGAGATCAACAGTTAACGTACGGAAGTAGTAGAAACTGAACTCAAGCTTAAATCCAACAATCTTATAAGTCTACGGATTAGTAACACGTGATCCTGATAGAAAGAAGAGATAGCCTAGTTCTTAATCCCCGTAGGAAAGATAAGATGACTCAGATCAGAAGGGCATAAGGTATAAGGAGTAAAAAGAGCCTTACGTTCCATCCCACAATCAATTCCCTTACATATAACTAAGCATTTCTAGACTCAACTTCGACCAGTTTGGCTTGGTAATCCTACAGGCAGTCAAGCTCTGATACCAACACTGTCAGGACCCCGACTCAATGCCACATCGATCTAGCATGTAACAACTCATATCACTTTGCGGCCTCACGCACGGTATTCCCACGGGTGTCATCTTACCTTTGCCCGGGACCGTTTGCGTCTTTTGGCACACGTATATGGTAGTGTCGCTAGCATCCATATGGTAAGGAGCCCGGGCTGACATGGCTAGTCGTAAACCCAAAGTGGCACAAACTTACAGGGACAGGCATCCATGACCCAACATCGAACGTGTCGGTCATCAGCGAGTGAATCCAGGCTGTAGCACTGGGCTAGCAGGACTCCGGTGAACCGGGCTGTAGCGGGCTAACAGGACTCCGGTATTCATCGCGTGACATTTCCCCGAAGGGACAGACACAGGAACGAAGAAGGACACATACCGGCCGGCCTAAGTGTTCCGGAGCAGCAGCAAGCTACCAGGGCTCAGTGGAAACACTAGGAGACATTTCCCGGTAAGAGAGGCTACTAAGGATAAACAACTAGATAGTCAGATCCCACACATACCAAGCATTTCAACAACATACACACAATATGCTCGATATGTGCAAATACAACATAGCATCACAACATGACTCTATGACTCAAGTAATTATTCAATAGGCTCCGAGGAGCGAGATATTACAAACAGGGGTCTCATGACCCAACATTTAGAGCATACAAATCAAAGCACAAGCGGAAGCTATCATGTCTGGGTACAGACATCTATAAATGAAAAAGGCTGAGAAGCCTGACTATCTATCAGATCCTGCCGAGGGCACAAGATCGTAGCTGAGGTAACAAGCTAAACGTCGAAGTCCAAGCGGAACTACTAGTGAGACTGAAGTCTCTCTGCAAAAACATAAAATAGGCAAACGTGAGTACAAATGTACCCAGCAAGACTTACATCAGAACTAACTACATATGCATCATTATCAACAAGGGGGTGGAGGAGTTTAACTGCAGCAAGCCAGCTTTGACTCGGTGGCTAACCTGAACTACGACTGCAAGTAACTCTTTTGAGGTGGCGCACACGAGTCCACATATTCACCATATCAATACACCACTATGGATCCGCTCCCGTCTCCCTACGAGAACGCCATCCATAGCACTCACGCTTATCTTGCGTGTTTTAGAGTATCCACTTTCACTTGTCTATGAACTATGCAAGGGGTCCAAGTTTCCATATCCGAGGAATCCGGCTATTCGAATAGATGATGTTAACCCTGCAGGGGTGTACTTCTTCACACACGCTTTCGCCACTTATTGCCCTGTACACGTCATGTACCTCGGCAACCTTCAAGCGGAAGCCGGGCGAGGGAGTCGGCCACGACCTGACTAACCGAACAAGTCTCTAGTCCAGGTTTATCGCCTATTCGGGTTCCATCCGCAAGGAGATCCGGCCGGGGTGTCGCTTACGGCCCCAAACGATGTGTGCAAGGTTCCCAAGCCCACCAACCGGGTGCCACTTGGTACACCGGGCCACTGTGCCTAGTCTGTCCCAAGCCCACCTGTACCAGGTGCCACTTGGTAGACTACTAACACTACCTACAAACACCAGAAACTAGTTGCAACTCTTGGACAGAGATCATGTTGATTAATAAGTCGAGAGGGGTCGAGTTACCGGAACCCAATGTGTGGTAGTAACTGGTCATGGATCACAAACACAGAACTCAGTTCCTGAGGACGGCTGCAATGAGACAACCCACCATGTACTCCTACATGGCCTCTCACCGCTACCTTTACCAAATCGTGTTCACACACTTACCTCACACACAGTAGGACATGTTCACACGCCTCTGATTCATCCCCGATGAATCAGACCTGACTCAACTCTAAGCAGTAGCAGGCATGACAAACAAGCATGAATGAGTAGGCACATCTGGGCTCAAACAACTCCTACTCATGCTAGTGGGTTTCATCTATTTACTGTGGCAATGACAGGTCATGCAAAGGATAAAGGGTTCAGCTACCGCAGCAAGTATCAAATATGTCGTTGTTGTCCTAATGCAGTAAAAGAGAGCAGGAGCGAGAGAGTGGGATTTTATCGGAATGAACAAGGGGGTTTTGCTTGCCTGGCACTTCTGAAGATAATATAGCTCTTCATCGGTGTCAACGATCACATCGCCGGTACACGTCTATCGAGAGGGGACAATTACCGGCAAACAAGGAAGAACACAATCAATGCGATGCAACAATATGATGCATGATAATAACATGGCAATATGAATGTGTTTTGAGCTAATGCAACTAGCAACAGATTAAATGAAGTTGGTTTGAATCCAAGATTCCAATTCAAACTCCATATGTGATTATTTAGATGCCATTCACTTCATTTGTCCTAAACAGTAGTGATAAGTTGTTCTAACATGCATGAAAATGGTACAGATGGATTCCTTGAATTTTTCTGATAATTTTTCATATATAAATTATTTAATTTGGAGTTACGGTTGAATTTCTATGATTTATTGAAGTTTTAGCTATTTTCTGGAATTTCCTGATTATTTTTAAATCCAGAAAATACCTATTGCGTCAGCCCCACGTCACAGTGGCGTCAGCAGGGTCAACTGGGCGCCCCAGGTCAAACCTGACGTGTGGGGGCCACACGTCAGTGACACAGGAGCTAATCCCGGTCAAACCCAGCGCTAACTGAGGTTTGACCAGGGGTGGGGCCCACAGTCAGTGGCCTAGGGGGTTGGTTAGGGCGTCATTAGCGCTAATTAAGCGTGCCACGTCGGTAGTCGCCGGAGTTTCGCCGGCGACGACCCAAAACGCGGCGGAGACGCACCGGGGTGGCTCGGGTTTCGTCTATACTGCACCGTTCGGTGTGCCCTTTGGCTCTACGGGGAGCTGGCGCGATGGCGCGTCGGATGGTCGTGGTCTCCGGGCCTGGGGTGGCCGGAGTCGACGGCGGCGAGCTCGGTTGCGGCCGCCGGAGCTCGGGTGAGACACAGGCGACCACTAGGGGGCATGAGAGGGCGAGCTGCGGCAGGCAACGGGCTCGTGGAGAGCACGATGGTGCACTCAGGTGGGAGCTCCAGTGGCTCTGGCCACGACGGCGACGAGGCACGGCGGCGGCGAGCTTCGGCCGTGGTGGAAGAAGGAGCTAGGGGAGGAAATCAGGTGCGGGGAGTGAGGGGAAGAGAAGAGGAGCTCACGAGGAGTCGGACGAGACGCTAAGTGGGCTCGGGGACGTCCTGTCGGCGGCGAATCGAACGGCGGCGATTGCCGGCCGTGGCGATGAAGATGGCGGTGATGGCGTGGCTACAGAGCACCCGGCGTCGCATGCGCCGTGGTGGAGCTTCAGGGGGTCGGGACGGAGCTCAGGGGTGTGGAGAGGGAGCGAGGGGGTGGCTGTGGCCGCGAGGGAGCTCGTCGGTGACGGCGGCTCCATTCGGTCCAGGCGGGAGAGAGGGAGCAGAGGAGGGAGGGTCGAGGGGGGAGAGTGAGCGAAATGGTCAGCGGGATCGGGACGGCCTGCGGGAGTCGTCCACGCGGCCAGGGGCTCGTCGGCAAGCAGGAGGTGGCCGCGCGGCCGTGCGCGTGCGAGCACGCAGCTGCTTCGGGGCGAGGGGAGGAAGACGACGGAGGGCTGCAGTGGTGGGCTGGGCCGGCTTCTGCTGGGCCACCAGGTGGGTGGGTCTCAGGTAAGCGTCGGGTAAGTTTTCTCTGCTCTGTCTTTTACTTATTGTTTTCTATTTTTTTCTGCAGCTTTGTGGCTTTATTAAAAATACTAAATCAATCCCAAAAATCATGCAACTGCTCATGACCACTGTTAGAAATATATCCTACAGTAAACATTTCAGTTTGGGATTATTTGAGCATTTAAAATATTTTATAGTATTTAAATGCCCAAATGCAAATAAGTAATGATTTAAATTCAAAGTCCCAAAAATAAATCCTTTTAAAATGTTCATCATTTTTGGTTTGGATCAAAACCCTTGCCAAAAATATTAAACATCTAAGGAGAGCATTTTGGAGCAATGAATGAGATTTTAGGGTTTTTTTTGCCCTTCTTTTATTTAGGGTTTTGAGGCTTCCAATTTCCCTCAGTTCAAATTTCAGAATTTAAACATGGTGCACACACCAGGAAGCACCAGAAGCTAGGGATGTGACAGCGACCTAGGTCTTTCCCCCAGTCGTCTTCCTCCTCTTGCCTCCTCCTGAGCTCTGCCGCCGCCACCGTCGAACCTCTCGTCTTCATTGACTCAGGCCGCTGCATCAACCTGACTCTGACCAGAGATCGACGGCGAACCTCCGCAGCTCGTCCGCATCTGTGAGTTCCTTTCATTCCCTTTCTTAGATCTGCATTAGGTCCTTGTCGAGTTCGTCGGTGTTCATCACTGGCCGACACCAAACCCTCGCTAGTTCCTTCCAATGCCCTGTTTAGATCATGAAAACCACGTAGAACTGTTGTGGTACTTGTTTGTGTTGATCTTGCATAAAAATAGATCTCCTTTCCCTTGTTCAGGAACGCTCTTCGAGTGCATGAACTTCTCTGCCTCGTTTTTAGGTCAAGAAAATTTCTCTTTCAGAGCAATAGTTTGATCCAGAATAATAGCTTTCATCTATGAAACTTGTTTCTATCACCCGGAAAACTTCTTCTTCTTCTCATGATCTTAAGAATTCTTGAATTGCTCTTGACACTGCTAGCGGCTTAAATATTATTGCACAATCACCCTTACCTCATTAGGCCCCTTTCTTTTAAGCCGCCACTTTAAATAATTTAGATATTTCTCCTGGTTTAAAGTTGAACCGGAACTTTCTTATTTTGTTGTAGGCCAACTGTTGTCATGGCTCCTAAAGCGGCCAAAGCCCCTCTGACTTGCAATTGGGTTCCATCCACAGTGACCAAAAGCAAACTTGCCGAGTTCGTGAAATCTGGCCATCTGCCAAAGAAGGAGGTCATGTCTTATCATGCCCCTAACCCGTCTGAGGAAATACCTCAACCCAAAGATGGGGAGGTAGTAGTTTTCACGGATCACATGAACTGGGGATTTGCCCCTCCCGGCTCAAAATTCTTCAGGGAAGTTCTGGATTTCTTTGACCTTTGACCTCAAGACATTGGACCCAATTCCGTGTGAAATCTTTGCAATTTTCAAGTTTTCTGCGAGGTGTACCTGGGAGAGGAGCCAAGTCTGCTTTTGTTCAGAGAACTTTTTTATTTGAACCGGCAAAATGAACGTGCCAACGGGCCCAGCCTTGAGCTCGGCGGCATCTCAATCCAGCGCCGAAGATATTGTCTTTTTCCTTATGCTGAGCTATCGAGTCACCCAAAAGATTGGAACCAGACGTGGTTCTACTGTCAAGATACATCACCGACTGATGAGAGGGCTCTGCTCGGCTTTCGCGCCCTACGTCTCGAATCCAATCATCCGCTGGCAGATAAGTTATCCGCTGTTGAGCGCCTACCTCTCAACCCAACCATCAGGAAGATCAAAGCTCTTATAGGGAACGGGTTAAACGGCATCGATCTGGTTCGAGCCTGGGTTACCTAGCGGATACTACCATTAAACCGCCGCTCCGGCTTAATGTGTACTTACACAGGCGAAAAGGATGACCCAATGCGTCATAGTCCTGATGATTTACCAGACGATGTGGTAGACACTAGAGTCCAATTACTGTTGAAGGAGGGCACTTTACCAGTAATGCCTTCGGCTTACTTCCCTTTTGCAAGAAGAACCCGGCCCCTGCAGTAAGTTATCAATCTTCAAAAATACTCTTTAACATATTATACCTTCTTATATTTATGATTCCTTATCTTTTTCACAGGTCGATGACAATTTCTGGAAGGTCAAGTATGACCATGATGCTGCCAAACAGGCCAGGGCAGCCAAGAAAACCGAAAGGAAGGCCTCCAAGATGGGCACCTCTAAGAAGAAAAAGCCCAGCGCCTCTGATCTGTTTAAATTGGATGACTCATCTTCGGATGAGGAAGAGGTAATCTTTTAATTTCCTTAACTCCTTTGGTCGTTACTTTACTGACATTTTACCCTTTCAGGAGGATACAAGGAACAGCCAAACAATTGACGGAGAGGTAACTATAATCTCCTCCGACTCAGAGCCTTTGCCAACACAAAAAATCCAAAGGGTGACCCGGAAAGTAAGATTTTCACATCCTCTAGCTTACCAAGATCCTCAATTTCTTTTGAAGCAACAACAGCTTGAGAACCGGAGGCAAACTCGGGCCACTCAAGACGCAGAACTCTCCTCCGGCTTACCCGATGTAACCAGGAAGCGTTGGACCGAGGTTATTTCCGATTTACATTCTGCTTTTCCTTTGGTGGGTCTAATTTGCCAACCTCTCAATTCATCTGACTCCAAATATCAGGATACCTCTCCGTCTTCCGACGAGTCGATGCAATCAAACATGCCGGCTTTTAAAACAGCTCCCGGGCAATGCAACCTTTCTTACTTAAAGTGTTTCCATACTTATACGTTGATACTTATCCTTCCACTTTGATTAACAGCCTACGTGTGAAGCCCAGCAAGAGGGCAAAGAAGAATAAGCCGTCCCGAGACCCGGTGGTCACTGAACCGACGATTGACTCATCCGTTCCTGACGGCTCTACTCATCAGCCACCGCCTAAACCGGCTTCTGATATTCCGGTGTCAACCTCTGACCCGCCTGCAGAAGATGTTGTCCACAACTCTGATAACCCGGAAATTCCTAGCCCGGTCAAGATGGCTGATCCGGAAGTTGAATTTCTGAAAAGCCAATATGTTGAACCAGGCCGGCCTACTGTTCTTGCTCAATGCACTGCCAAGGAAGAGTTTGCCCAACATCGGAAAGCCAAACATGACATCACTGATTATACTCACCTAAGCATTAGCGATATAGTCTCGGGCTATCTGAACCAAGTGCACAATAGCCGTGACCTGGAAATTGACATGGTGAACCAAATACAGCATAAATCTGAGGTATAACTTTAGCTTTTTTCCTGAACCTTACTTACTGTACCAGCCCCCAAGTCTATTGCTGATTGAACAAATATGTTGTAGACTTCAGAAATCTGCTGTACCTGTTAACTTATCCGGCTCAAGAAGAATTTACTTAACCCGGTTATAACATAAGGCTTTTAAATTTTGCAACATACGTCAGCCCCCAAGTGTCAAGTATCTTTACTTGTAAGGTGCTTGAGACTTTAATATATGTGACCCGGTAATATAAGGTAAAAATGCTTCAGCATACATTAGCCCCCAAGTGTCAAGTATCTTTACTTATAAGGTGCTTGAGACTTTAATGTTACCTTAAAATCCTTACCATAACCTGATGTTAATGCAGGCTGCCATAAGTCAGTTTGAATCAGAGCTTGCGGTCCTGAAGAGTCGTCTGAAAACTGAAGAACTTGAGACGCAGAAGGCTAACTCCAAATTTGAATTCAGTGTCTCTGAAAATGAGAAACTAAAGAAGAAATTTGAGTCGGAGAAGAAAACTTGGGCTGATGAGAAGGCTTCCCTGGTGACTCGGGCCGAAACAGACGAAGCATCTCTTGCAGACGCAACAACTGACCTAACCGACTTAAAACAGCAAATATCTCAAATGGTCTCGGCCATCTTAGGTAAGTTATTGTGAAACAGATTTAAACATTGTAGCCTTATAATGACTATTGCATTAATTACTTCCGGCTGACGGTTATGTTTATGCACTTACAGGCTCCAGGAGTACCAATCTGAAGCAAAACATGCAGATCAAGCTCAAAGCAGTTTACACCTTAGTAGAACAGTTGTACTCCGGGTCACAACGCGCTTTGGCCGTTGTAACCTTATCAACTCCACATCCCCGCCATCTGCAAGATGTTTTGAAGAGCCTCTCCTTTCTTCCTTAGCGGATCCAAGACTTAAGGCGGGTGTCGGTGTCAAAACCGGCGGATCTCGGGTAGGGGCTCCCGAACTGTGCATCTAGGCGGATGGTAACATGAGACAAGGGACACGATGTTTTACCCAGGTTTGGGCCCTCTTGATGGAGGTAAAACCCTACGTCCTGCTTGATTAATATTGATGATGTGTGTTACAAGAGTGGATCTACCACGAGATCAAGGAGGCTAAACCCTAGAAGCTAGCTATGGTATGATTGTTGTTCGTCCTATGAACTAAAGCCATCCGGTTTATATAGACACCGGAGAGGGCTAGGGTTACACAGAGTCGGTTAAAATGATAGGAGATCTACATATCCGTATCGCCAAGCTTGCCTTCCACGCCAAGGAAAGTCCCATCCGGACACGGGACGAAGTCTTCAATCTTGAATCTTCATAGTCTTGGAGTCTAGCCGATGATGATAGTTCGGCTATCTGGACACCCCCTAGTCCGGAACTCCCTCAGTAGCCCCTGAACCAGGCTTCAATGACGACGAGTCCGGCGCGCATGTTGTCTTTGGCATTGCAAGGCGGGTTCTTCCTCCGAATAATTTAGAAGATTGTGAACATCAGGATAGTGTCCGGCTCTGCAAAAATAAATTCCACGTACCACCGTAGAGAGAATAATATGACACAAGTTCAATCTGCTGACGTATTTTGTGGCATGACATCACACCACTACCAAGCCTTTACTAGAGTTGTTTTTATTGTACCACCTCAGCGCGTTTAGCGAAGCGGTTTTCTTGGCACGTCCTGTCGAAGCAGAGATCATGTTCCCCTTATTCCGGGATTCCCATCAATACAGACGTGGGTAACCCAACCGCGCCCGTTGCCACGCCCCCTCCATCGAAGGCGGTTCCAAACGGTCACAGGGATGGCTCTTGGTATTCTTCCTCTTTATAATGAGACCAAGGCCCGTTCTTTTCCTTCAATCCTCTATCGAATCCGCCCCTCGTCCCGAGTTCCAACACCCAGGGCTCCAGATTCGGGTACCTTCGATCTTCGACAATGTCCGGCCCTGACCTACGAGGCCGGTGGATGCCCTCCTCCGTCATGGAAGAGGACGTGCTAAAGTTGAGAGATGCCAGGTACTTAACCTACGAGATTTCGCATAGGCTGCCTGCCCGAGGGCAAGTTATCCCTACTCCCGAGCTTGGCGAGAGCGTCATGTTCATGTCTCACCTCCGTCGGGGTTTAGGCTTCCCGACGGATCCCTTCGTGAGGGGGCTCATGTTTTACTATGGGCTGCAGTTCCACGACTTGGCTCCGGAGTCCATCCTCCACATCTCATCATTCATTGTCGTCTGCGAAGCCTTCCTCCGCACTACCCCTCACTTCGGCTTGTGGCTGAAAACCTTCAACGTGGAGTCGAAGATGATTGAGGGGCGTCAGGAAGAGTGCGGCGGGGTGGTTATAAGCAAGAGGGCCGATGCTCCATGGCCCGAGGGCTCTTTTCAGGAGGAGCTCGGCTTGTGGCAACAGGAGTGGTTCTATATCACCGCTCCCAGGGGCAGCAGGCAGAGGCCGCCGCCCGTCTTCTGCTCGGGCCCTCCACAACAGCTGACGTCATGGGTCAATAAGGGGCGTGACTGGGGGCCGTCCAAAGACGTACCCCTGTTGCAGGACCGGATTCGAGGCCTCCAAGAAAGGGAGATCAATCTGGTCGTAGTGGTACAGGTTATGTTGATCCGGCGCCTACTGCCCTGCAAACGTCGCCCTCACCGCCTGTGGGAATTTAATCCGGAGGGGGCACGAGCTCTTCAACACTTCATGGGTTTGACACCCGCGGAGATGTACAAACTGTTCTTCGGATCGCAAGAGATGCGTCCGGAATTGACCGAGGATGCTGGCCTAAGCTGCAATCGCCCGGATACTCAAGTAAGTAGCCCCGTGTCCGGACACATCGTCCATTTATTTATCGTGGGTTTTCCTTTTAACCAGCTATCCCTTGGATAGGAGTGGATAGTGCAAGCAAAACTGATACGGTGTCCGGCCCCCCTCCCTGAGACCATGCAGGATCCCGGTTTAATCAAAATGTTGGAGGTTGCACCTTCGGAGGAGGGCGAAGGGGCGCACAGGGGAACTACCACCTCTGCCAAGGAGGCTTTCGGTAAGGGAGGAATCGAGAGTCCCTCCTTCCAGGGGGAGAAGAGGACCACTTCCGAAGACCCGGAAGCCAAGGCCTCAAAGCGGGGAAAGAAATCTGTACCGAAGGTCCTGTGCCGGGAAGAGCCCCGGCCGTACTGTCTCCTCGGAGGAATCAGCCCTCTAGCGAGCCGTAAGTAAAGAAGGGGGGATTTTGTAATAGTGGACATCCCTGCTTAATTTCTAAGGGTAACCGAAGTTTTCACCTTGTAGTTCGGATCTCAGCCCATCTCAGCACAGCTCATCGTTGGGAGACCTTCGTCCGGAGATGATGGAGAGCGAAATGCCTCCATCTGCCGCCCCGTCGTGCGGGGCGGGCGACCCTGAGGTGTCGTCACGGAGGGTCTCCCCGAGTCCGGCGGGGCCAGAGAGTTCGGCACCCATTGGAGTACGGCCGGTGGAGCTGCAGGATTTGCTCAAGAGGGCGTCTATCTCAGAAGATCACCGCACATTAATGAGTAGGGTGATTGAGAGGATCTCGTCCGCCGAAAGAGGGTTGTGTGAGGCCGTTGGAAGTTTGCTGACGGGGTTTGAGGTACGCAAAAACTGACATACCTTTTGACAGTTTTGCACATGAAGTGCGCCCTGTATAGATAGTAGCCCCTGAGACTTGGTATGCTGTCGAAAGCGACAACATGCCGAGGATCATAATCTCAGTTATAGATTGTCGCCTTTCCTATGCAGCTGGCGGAACATTCGGTGGCCAGCCGGACTGATGGATTTGCCGAGCTGAAAAGGCAACTCGACGTTGCGGATGCGGACATCTCGCTGGTCAATAAACGACTTGATGAGTCACAAGGTATGTGGTTGCTCCGCGGTCGCCTAGTAAGGGAGCTGATGCCCATTCCTTACAATTTGTATGCTTGATGCAGATGGTGCTGCTGCTGTGGAAGACCTTCGAGCAGAACTTGCTCGGCCCAAGGAGCAAGCCAGAAAAAGCGAGGCGGCTGCCTCGAAGGCAGCGGAAGAGCTAGAGGCCGAAAAGGCTGCTCACTGCCGAAGCAGGGAGGAGATGGCCGGAATGGCCGCGAAATTAAAAGTTGCTACCCACCGTCAGGAGGTTCTTGAAAGAGAACACCGAGCGAAGAAAGAGGACCTGAAGAAGGCCGACACGGAAGCCAAGGATGCCCGTAGTGTGATGCGGGCTATGAAGGAGGAACTGCGTCAGGTCGGAGACATTGTGGCTGGAAAGCCCTTTATGCTGCGTAGGAAGTTCACGGATCCGAAGTATGCTCAGCTGGGCCGATTGTACGGTGCGGAGGATCCTTACCTGGACTTGGCAGCGAGTGCGGTGGATGCAGTCGTGCACTTCCGAAGCCAGAAGGATCACGAAATGGAAGAGCTTTTCTGGTCTCAATTCCATAGTCCGGAGCGTCCACTTCCGTTGAGTGATCGGATGGTTGAGTGGGCTGAGCTGAATAGATTGTCCGGACTTGCCATGACGGATGTGGTCACTCATCTTTGGCCGGAAAGGCACAAGCCGAAGAGTTATTTTGGCTTGTTGCAGCAATTCCTTGGGGCGGTGCCGCGTATTGGGGCGATGAAGCGGTCGGCGTGCATAGAAGGTGCACGGATGGCTCTCGCCCGTGGTAAGACATACTGGGCGGAGATGGATGCCACCGCTATTGCATCCCGGGGTTCGGACAAAAGCCGATTCCCCACCGAGCACTATTTTGAGGAAGTCCTGCAGGGCGCTCGTTTAATAGAGTCGCAGTGCTCGAAAGATGTTATGTTTGAATGACATGTATGATTTCGGAGATCATGTTTATAATGCAATAGCTTTTTATACTTGTGTGTTCAAGTATTGAACTATCTCCTGTGCGGCCGTATATGTATGTATAATCTAAAAGATGGCAGTCTTTGGCTTTAGCCCCCACGCACATGGTGCGGGGGTGTTTGCAAAAAGAAAAGCGCTTTTTCACACTTAATCCAACGTCTTGGTCCTTTTAAGAAGGTGATAGCGTAGCAAACCAGGAAACCGGACTATAATGCTTTATCACTTTCACTTAGCCATAGGAGCTCGAATGTGGGGCTACTATATAGCCCCTGGCGGCACCGCTCTTCTCCGAACTCGGGGCGCGTATGTGCCTGACCGGGAAGCGGTCCTTCATCAAAGCGGAGGAATTCTAAACATTCCAATGGTCGATCGAGTGGTTGACCAGTCTCTTGCTATATCATGATAGTCAGTTTTCGGCTTTCTCTACTGAGGTGCTCGCCCGGCCGAACCGGGGCAGAATCGCAATAGTTCTCCTGGTGCCGCGTTCGCCGATGATGCGGAACGTAAGGCAGCAAAACATAGGAGCCGGGCAAACCCAACATTTGACCAAAGACATGATTCGGAGCTGATGCATATAAGGCCTAACTCGAGACGTTGAACACTCCCTAAGGTGTTCGGTCTTTATGATACCGGGCAGAACAATGCCCTAAGCCCCTAGTGTCTAGGTACAGGCGGGAACTTCTGACACGGCCGATGCCAAAACACCAGCCTCCTCCTTGGCTATGGTGGGAAACCGGGGGATGTGTATCAACAAGAGACAGTAAGAAAGGTTTACGCAGGGTCTTAATATGAAAAGAATCCTTGCAACGGGTCCCTGCTACACGTTTGCGCATGTGTCTCCGTTATGCTGTATCCTGGACGGGTGTAGCACGTGCTTCATCTGTAAAAGAGAAGGACTTAGTTTCCAAGACATATCGTGCAGAAGTTGTATTAAAATAGAATATAATTTGGAGGATGAAGAAAGTTGAGCTTTATTGGCTCTCATCATTTATACACGCGGCCCCTTATAAAGGGGGTATGCGGCTGGGAAGCCCCTTGTTTATTTACGTCGGACTCGACTAACCGTGTCCGGGGTCTGAATGACCTGTTTTTAGGGGCCTTGACCTGCAAGGTCGGAGTGGCTGTCAAGGCAGCCCCACGCTCTCCGTGGTCGAGGAACACTCAGAGTTACTCTTTAATGAGATTATGCCGCGTGGACCGGGCATTGTAAGTATAAGAGACGTGTAATGTGGTATTGCGTTAAAGCGGGCGAAAGCTTTGCGTCCCAGTAGTGCTCGATGGCCACTGTAAAATGGGGCGATATGGAGAGTGAGCTTCTCGCGACGGAGGTTGTCGGATGAACCGAACACAACCTCTAGTGGTACAGAGCCTGTATAATTGGCTTAAGGGCCTGGCGTCACTCCTTTGAAGTAAGTGGTGCTATAGCGGATTTTGGTAGGGTCTATCCCCATTCTGCGGATGGTGTCCTGGTATGGCAGGTGCCGCGCAGTGTTTTCGTGTTATCACATGAAGTGAGGTCACTGTTTTGACTTCTAGTGGGAAAGTCTTCTGTTTTCCGGAGTGCTTCTTTTGGGTTTCGTCACTTTCGCTTGGTGTGTCGAGCCCCTTGTGTTCGGCATTAAGTCGGCCGGACTGCTTGAAGACCCAACAATCTCTGTGGGTATGGTTTGCAGGCTTCCCGGAGGTACCATGTATTTGACATAGTCTATCCAGAATCTTGTTTAGGTTGGATAGCTCGTCACTGTTATCCTTGAGGGGCAGTGTTTTGTTGTTCGGCCAAGAGCTTTTGAATCCGGTGTTGACCGCCGTACTATTTGGGCCATTTTCCTTATTCCGGCGCTGATCTTTTCTGCATCGTGATTTCCCATTTCCATCCCTGACTTCGGATGTACTCGGGTCGCTGGTGCTGCATCTAGCCAGCCAGCTGTCTTCCCTCGCGCAAAAGCGGGTCATGAGGCTTGTTAGTGCGGCCATTGTTCTTGGTTTTTCCTGGCCGAGGTGTCTGGCGAGCCATTCGTCTCGGACGTTGTGTTTAAAGGCTGCTAAGGCTTCAGCGTCCGGACAGTCGACTATTTGGTTCTTTTTAGTGAGGAACCTGTTCTAGAATTTGCATGCTGACACTCCGGGCTATTGAGTTTTGTGACTTAAATCGTCTGCATCCGGAGGGCGGACATAAGTCCCCTGAAAATTTGCTCGAAACGCATCCTCTAGCTCTTCCCAACTTCCTATGGTATTTTCTGGGAGGCTTTTAAGCCAATGCCGAGCTGGCCCTTTGAGCTTGAGGGGTAGGTATTTTATGGCATGGAGATCGTCTCTTCTGGCCATATGTATGTGTAGGATATAATCCTCAATCCAGACTCCGAGGTCTGTTGTTCCGTCATATGCCTCTATGTTTACGGGTATGAATCCCGCTGGAAATCCATGATCCAGTACCTCGTCGGTGAAACATAGTGGGTGTGTGGCGCCCCTATATTTGGGTGTGCCGTTGTCTTTAAATGCTCGGCGGGTTATGTTGCTTCCTGGAGTCTTCTTTTTTTGCCCATAGATAGACCTGGCTGGGTCATCCTTTTTCCGAGGATCTTTATGCTGATCGTGTGCCGGCTTGTGTGCGGCGCCCCTTGTTGCTCTTGGCCTGTCATCTGGTCGTCTATCCGGCCAGGAGGCTTCTTTCTTTTTTGACTGCGGGGGCCCTAAGGCCTCCTCGTCAAATTCGGGCAACAACTTGCGCTTCGGTTAGCTCTTTGTCTGGTGACTAGCGCCATATTTATCTGCGGTGTTGAGTACTTTGCTCCATCTCATTCTGAGTGCATCCTCTGCTGTTTTGAGCTCCCACTTTTGCTTCTTTAAACTTCTTGCAGTGGCGACGAGCCTTTTATGAAGGTTCGTATGCTCTGGTGATGTGAGATCGTCTTCGCCGGGGATGGGTTGCTTGTCCAGTTCATCATGTTCGGATGGCTGCTTGGTGGCATGTGCGTCGTCCACTGCTTCACCCTGCTCTAGGGCCGGGTCCGTATGGGTGCCGTTTTTATCGAGGCCGGTCTTCGGGCGGCGCTTGCGTCGCCGTTTTGGTTGTTTGTTGGGGGAGTTGTCCTTCGCCACGTCCCGTTTTTCCTCATTGTCGCTTCCTTTTGGTGTATCCACCATGTATACGTTGTGAGTTGGGGTGGCTTTCCAGTGCCCGTTAGGCGTGGTTCTTGGTCGTCTCCGGCGTCGTCGTCCATACCGTCGATGTCTTCAGAGTCGTAATCTAGCATGTCGGTTAGATCGTCGACAGTGGCTACCAAGTGGGTGGTGGGTGGGCTTTGAATTTCTTCGTCGTCCACATCCCAACCGTCCTGGCCGCAGTCCGGCCAGGGCTCTCCTGATAACGAGAGATACTTTCGCGAACTCAAGATGTCGCCAAAAGGTGAGTGTTGAAAGATGTCTGCTGTGGTGAACTCCATGATCGGCGCCCAATCGTATTCAATCGGAGGGGGCGCGGGAGGTTTGGAGTCCGGCAAGGAGTCCAGCACCTTGGAGTCACGAGCTTCATGAGGGACAAAGTCAGAGTTCGGCTCTATCGCCATAGAGGTTGCAGCCCCCGAGGCGGTGTCTAGCCATCCGTCCTCGATCTGCACAGCCGGCTCCGAATTGAAGATCGGAGCGGGTTGGAGTGCGGACTCCAGGGTACTGTCCTGCTGCAGAGCTAAATCATGCTCGCCGTGACAGTGGGGCACGCTCGGCTGTGGCTCGAATCCATCGAGGATCAAGTCCCCGCGGATGTCAGCCATGATGTTCAAACTTCCAAATCTGACCTGACGGCCAGGGGCGTAGCTTTCGATCTGCTCTAGTTGGCCAAGCGAATTGGCCCGCAGTGCGAAGCCGCCGAATACGAAGATCTGTCCGGGGAGGAAGATCTCACCCTGGACTGCATCGTTGATGATGATCGAAGAAGCCATCGAGCCTATCGGTGACAACACAGAGGAACTCTCAATGAAAGCACCAATGTCGGTGTCAAAACCGGCGGATCTCGGGTAGGGGGTCCCGAACTGTGCATCTAGGCGGATGGTAACAGGAGACAAGGGACACGATGTTTTACCCAGTTTCGGGCCCTCTTGATGGAGGTAAAACCTTACGTCCTGCTTGATTAATATTGATGATGTGTGTTACAAGAGTGGATCTACCACGAGATCAAGGAGGCTAAACCCTAGAAGCTAGCCTATGGTATGATTGTTGTTCGTCCTATGGACTAAAGCCATCCGGTTTATATAGATACTGGAGAGGGCTAGGGTTACACAGAGTCGGTTACAATGATAGGAGATCTACATATCCGTATCGCCAAGCTAGCCTTCCACGCCAAGGAAAGTCCCATCCGGACACGGGACGAAGTCTTCAATCTTGTATCTTCATAGTCTTGGAGTCCAGCCGATGATGATAGTTCGGCTATCTGGACACCCCCTAGTCCGGAACTCCCTCAGCGGGCGTCCTGAAGAGCCGGTGATGTGGCCGCACTGAGCCGGGCTAAAGCATGGCTCCCAGAACTAGACCCGGCCGACCTTGCCCTTGGGTACCCAAGTCTGAAGGAAGACGGCACTGCATTTGATGACCATGATTTCACCGCCTGCGTCAGAGCCATACGTCTAGTGGCAACCCTTATTGGAAACGACACTGACCTTAGCAAGTATGCGCCGGCTTATGACAGTGAAAACCGGAGAATCCCAAACGCTCCATATGATCAAATCAGTCTGATCCCTCCAATTCGTAAGCACACTTTCGCTCCTGAAGTAGACCTGGCCGGTTTAATAGATGATGAAGCTGAATTTGAAGCTTTGAGCGGCATTGATTGGGCCTCATCAACTTTCCAGGACAAAACAGCCGACGGAGAAGTGGAGAAGGATAACCCGGAGCCCTCAAGCCCGCCGAAGGAGTGAATCGCCAGGTGTTTGGCCAAAAAACAATGCTTCATCAATTCAGACTCGGGGAGTCTTGTAATAGGGTAGAAAAAACTCCCAATGCTCGTCATGCCTTCGTGCATGCTCTTACCGCTTAACGCTTTCCGTAAGCTGTCGTGGCTGTATATTTCTGGCTTTATTTCTTTGGCGTTTTCAATTCTGCTCGCCTTATTCTGCACAGAAAGTGTTGATAACCCGGACACAAACCAACCTTTTGATATACAGGCTGGTTTATGACCATCTGTTATTAAACCTAAGCATAATAGCATACCTGCGATCCTTTGGGTATCGACAACTATGTTCTCTTTGGTTCGAATACGACCTATGTTTGAACAGGAAGCCCCCAAGTGACCATAGGATTTTTTTAATGAAGCTGATTCGTATACGATCCACGTCAGACCTAAAGGGGTTAAGCTGTGATTCAAATATGATCAAGAAGCCCCCAAGTAGGTTTGGCAAGTATGCCGATCAAGTGGGTATTGACAACTATGTTCTCTTTGGTTCGGATACGACCTATGTTTGAGCAGGAAGCCCCCAAGTGACCATGGCTAGATTCAGATATGATCATAAGCCGGACCAAAGGTAAAGCCGGATTCAGATATGATTCGGTCCCTATTGGTTGTTTCCACCACCTGTCAAAAAGACATATACACTTTTTTGAGGGTGAAAAAAAGGACAAAGGTCCTGCTTTATTACTTTATACAAAATGTATATTGTCAAAAAACATATATATCATAAGAGCCGGTAGCTCAAGGATAGTAAAAACCGAAGATGAGTTATATCCCATGGCCGGATATCACTTAGCAAAGCCGCCTAGGCCCCATAAACTATGAAGAAAAGTGTATAACCCGCCGGATCGAGGCCACTTACCCTTATATCTCTGATTGTTGCCTTGTGTATTAACGTTCGCCACCAATTCCGGGCTGTCATCCGCTTTACGCTTATTGCTATTTTGATTCTCCGGGTTATGCTGTTGGCCCTTTCTACTGTCATTCCATTTTCCCTTCCCTGTCTTTTCACCGTCAGACTCGGGATCCTTGGTACTATCAGAATCGGCATATTTGACCAGAGCCGCCATTAGCGTACGCATATCCTTGCAGTCACGTTTAAGGCGCCCCAATTTCTGCCTTAGCGGCTTGAAGCTGCAATTCCTTTCTAATATAAGGACTGCAGAGCCGGCATCCATCTTATTAGATGAATGAATTATCTCCTTGACCCGCCGTACCCAATGGGTGGTAGATTCACCTTCCCCCTGATTACAATTCATCAAGTCCATGATCGTCATAGATTGCTTACAGGTATCTTTGAAGTTCCGGATGAAACGGGCCTTTTGCTCTTCCCACGAACCAATGGAATCAGGTGGTAAACCTTTAAACCAAGACCGGGCCGTTCCATCTAACATCATGGTACAATATTTAGCCATTACCGCGTCACTAACCTCCAATAGTTCCATGGCCATCTCATAACTCTCGATCCATGCTTCAGGCTGTAAGTCAGCCGTGTAATTCGGCACCTTTCGAGGTCCCTTGAAATCTTTGGGCAGGCGCACATTGCACAAAGCCAGTACCAAACAAGAAGATCCACTGGCTCTGGTGGCTATTCCCATCTCAGTAGAAGTCGTTGGATACCCTGGCATATCCTGACATGCCGTCTGTTGAGCCGCCAGCTGAGCCGCTCGCTCTTTCTCCTGACGTACTCGATCTTGCACCGGGTTATAGCCTCCATGTTGGTCACGGCATTTGCGTGACAAAACTTCAGATCCTATGTGCCTACTGTAACTCTGACTCCGGTTCTGACGAGGCGGTACTAACCAAGGCGGAGGAGCTGAATGAAAACTATTCCAATTATAAGAATAGGTCTCTTGCTGAGCTAGGGCTGTTTGAACAAGTTCCCTGATCCTCCGGGTCTCCACCGCTGTCGGGTCATCACCATCCACTAGAAGAGCCGCCAGACGCGCTGATGCTGCGATTAAGTTCTCCATGGGGTTGGGAAAGTGACCCTCCGGTATTGGCACATAACGCGGTGGCGCCATGCTCATGTGAGGAGGTGGCATCTCCCGACGCTGAGCCGGTCCTCCCGCTCCGGATGTCATAAACTGATTAGCATCGGGCGGGTTACTTGGGCCGGCTCCGGGTGTAGCAAAGAGAACCCTAGGGTCATAATTCGGAGGCAACCGAGATTGGGTCTTCTGGTGTCTCCTCCTCATTACCTCATTGGATGTGTTTAAACTCATCGTGAGCTGGTAAGCCTCTGACTGCAACCGATGTGCCCGGGCATCGAGAGCCGCCTGCTCCGTAGCTAGCCTAGTATCCTCAGCCGCTAAGGCCTCCTTGGCCTGAGCTATCTCCTCACGTACCCGTGCTACCTCCGCGTCGTGCTCATCTTTGTTTGCAGGGATAACCGTGGCGGTTAATAGGATCGTAAGCTTGTCCATGAGGTCTATCAGTACTTAAGCCGGTGGGCGCACAGGGCCTCCTGCCCCGGCTGCTCCGAACTCGGAAGTAATTGCAACCACGGCTGTAGAGTTTTGTCCGGGTTGAGTCCCAGCCATAAAGACTCCTACCCAATTTGGCGACTCACAGAGGTCCGGAATACTAAGGCCATCGGAACAGCCCCCGAGCGCACCATCTTGAACTTGATACAAAGAATCTGTTGAACCGACGGATGAATCACCGTCAGAGTGGATGGCCGTCTCACCACCATCTTCAGGACCTTCAGAAAGTTCTTCTCCGTGGATGCAGCCCACAAAGACACGCTTCATGCCGGTTTGAACTCGGGCGGGTTTCACACGCTGAGCCGTCTCGAGGAGGTCGGTGCAGTTGTCCGTCTTAGGCCCCGGCTCACCGATCCGGCCGATGAAGACGTGGATCCCTCCGAAGGGGACCCGGTACCCGTACTCAATTGAGTCGGCGTCGAGGCCCCAGCCTTCGTCGTAGATGTAGATCTTGCCGCGATGACTCCTGGTCATCCGGCCCACTATGTATCCCTTGAGCCCTTCGAAGTTGCCCTTCAAGAACTCAAATCCACTGTGCGTTGGCCCCACGGTGGGCGCCAACTGTCGTGGAATTGTCATGTCAGATGTCCTCGTGAAAGGACTTAGTTGTGGAGCCATCGCAACTAGGAAGCTTGAAGGGGTTAATCGGGACAAAGGACACGAGAGGTTTTATACTAGTTCGGCCCCTTACGGTGAAGGTAAGGCCTACGTCTAGTTGGGTTGGTATTGATGTTTCGATGACCAGGGAGCGAGATATGCTATGCCTGGCTCTCAATGAGTTGTTTCTTGCCCTTAAGTCGCCCGCAGGTCGTCCCCTTATGTACACGGGTTGACACCCTGCGGCTTACAGAGTCCCGGCCAGCTTATACACAATGTCCGGCTCGGCGACTAGTTAAGTCTACCTTATGATACAAGTATATTACTATGACGGTTTACTACAACGGGCCTTAAGTCGCCTGTGGGCCTTAAGCTCTTGATGAACCGCCATCTTCATACTTTAGACTTGGGATTCTCTCTGGTGAATCTTCTTTGCGTAACCCGGCCCCTCCTGGGCGGCTTACACAAATAGTTATATACCCAACAATCATGGAACATGTGGGAACCAACATGGGTATCCAAATCCCGCTGTTGGTTATTGGCCGGAGATATGTATCGGTCATGTATGCATGGTTCCCGAACCCGTAGGGTCTACACACTTAAGGTTCGGTGACGCTAGAGTTGTTATGGGAAATAGTATGTGGTTACTGAATGTTGTTTGGAGTCTCAGATAAGATCCCGAACGTCACGAGGAGTTCTGACATGGTCCGGAGATGAAGATTTATATATGGGAAGTCCTTATTCGGTCGCCGGAAGTGTTCGGGGGTTTACCGGTATTGTACCGGGACCAACGAAGGGGTTCCCGGGGTCCATCGGGAGGGTCCACCTGCCCCGGAGGGCCCTATGGGATGAATATGGAGGGGAACCAGCCCCTTGGTGGGGGGAAAGCATAAGGGGGCGCCCCACCTAGATTGGTGGGCAAGCCTCCCCCTTGCCCCCCCCCCCTCTAGATGCATCTAGAGGGGGCCGGCCCCCTCTCCCTTGCCCCTATGAATAGTGGGGGTGGGAGGGCTGCCGCACCCTTCTCCTGGCGCAGCCCTCCCCCTCTCCAACTCTTTCTGCTCCTCCGTAGTGCTTGGCAAAGCCCTGCCGGAGAACTGCAAGCTCCACCACCACGCCGTCGTGGTGCCGGAGCTCTCCCTCAACTTCTCCTCTCCCCTTGCAAGATCAAGAAGGAGGAGAAGTCCCTGGGCTGTACGTGTGTTGAACACGGAGGTGCCGTCCGTTCGGCGCTAGGTCAGATCTTCCACGATTTGTATCGCCACGAGTACGACTCCATCATCCGCGTTCTTGTGACGCTTCCATTTCACGATCTTCAAGAGGTATGAAGATGCACTCCCTCTCTCTCGTTGCTAGCATCTCCTATATTGATCTTGGTGAAGTGTAGGAAAATTTTGAATTATTGTTATGTTCCCCAACAGTGGCATCATGAGCTAGGTCTATGCGTAGATTCTATGCACGAGTAGAACACAAGTAGTTGTGGGTGTTGGTTTGTTAAATTTGCTTACCGTTACTTGTATTATCTTGGTTCTGCGGCATTGTGGGATGAACCGGCCCTGACCGACCTTACACGTATGCTTATGTGAGATAGGTTCCCCGACTGACATGCACTTGTTGCATAAGGTGGTTAGCGGGTGTCTGTCTCTCCAACTTTAGTCGGATCGGATTCGGTGAAAAGGGTCCTTATGAAGGGTAAATGGCAATTGGCATATCACCATTGTGGCTTTTGCGTAGGTAAGAAATGTTCTTGCTAGAAACCCATAGCAGCCACGTAAAAACATGCAACAACAATTAGAGGACGTCTAACTTGTTTTTGCAGGGTATGCTATGTGATGTGATATGGCCAAAAGAATGTGATGAATGATATATGTGATGTATGAGATTGATCATGTTATTGTAATAGAAATCGCGACTTGCATGTCGATGAGTATGACAACTGGCAGGAGCCATAGGAGTTGTCTTAATTTATTGTATGACCTGCGTGTCATTGAAAACGCCATGTAATTACTTTACTTTATTGCTAACCGTTAGCCATAGTAGTATAGTTGGCGAGACAACTTCATGAAGACACGATGATGAAGATCATGGTGTCATGCCGGTGATGAAGGTGATCATGCCATGCCTCAAAGATGGAGATCAAAGGAGCAAGATGATATTGGCCATATCATGTCACTTTATGATTTGCGTGTGATGTTTGTCATGTTTACATCTTATTTGCTTAGAACGACTGCAGCATAAATAAGATGATCCCTCACTAAAATTTCAAGAAAGTGTTCCCCCTAACTGTGCACCATTGTGAAAGTTCGTTGTTTTGAAGCACCACATGATGATCGGGTGTGATAGATTCTAACGTTTGCATACAACGGGTGTAAGCTACATTTACACATGCAAAACACTTAGGTTGACTTGACGAGCCTAGCATGTACATACATGGCCTTGGAACACAAGAGACCGAAAGGTAGAACATGAGTCGTATAGTAGATACGATCAACATGAAGATGTTCACCGATGATGACTAGTCCGTGTCACGTGATGATCGGACACGTCCTAGTTGAATCGGATCCTGTATCACTTAGATGACTAGAGGGATGTCTATCTGCGTGGGAGTTCATTAGATAATTCGATTAGATGAACCTAATTATCATGAACATAGTCTAAAATATCTTTACAATATGTCTTGTAGATCAGATGGCCCACGCTAATGTTGCCCTCAACTTCAACGCGTTCCTAGAGAAAACCAAGTTGAAAGACGATGGTAGCAACTATACGGACTAGGTCCGAAACTTGAGGATCATCCTCATAGCTGCCAAAAAAGCATATGTCCTTGAAGCACCGCTAGGTGACACACCCATTTTCCTAGCAACTCAAGACGTTATGAACGTCTGGCAGTCGCGTAATGGTGATTACTCCCTGGTTCAGTGCGGCATGCTTTACAGCTTAGAACTGGGGCTCCAAAGCGTTTTGAGCAGCACAAAGCATATGAGATGTTCAAAGAGCTGAAAATGGTTTTCCAAGCTCATGCTCGGGTCGAGAGATGAAGTTTCCGACAAGTTCTACAGTTGTAAGATGGAGGAAAACAGTTCTATCAGTGAGCATATATTCACTATGTCTAGGTTGCACAACCGTTTGTCTCAGCTGGGAGTTAATCTTCCAGATGACTTGGTCATTGACAGGATCCTCCAGTCGCTCCCTCCTAGCTACAAGAGTTTTGTGATGAACTACAATATGCAGGCGATGTGGAAATCCATTCCTGAGTTATATTCAATGTTGAAATCAGCGGAGGTGGAAATCAAAAAGAACATCAAGTGTTGATGGTGAATAAGACCACTAGTTTCAAGAAAGGCAAGGGTAAAAAGAACTTCAAGAAGGACGGCAAGGGAGCTGCCGCGCCCGGTAAATCAGTTGCCGGGAAGAAGCCAAACAATGGACCCAAGCCCGAGACTCAGTGCTTTTATTGCAAGGGAAATGGTCAGTGGAAGCGGAAATGCCTCAAGTACTTAGCGGATAAGAAGGCCGGCAACACCAAAGGTATATGTGATATACATGTTATTGATGTGTACCTTACCAGCACTCGTAGTGTATTAGATACCGGTGCGGTTGCTCATATTTGTAACTCAAAATAGGAGCTGCGGAATAAGCGGAGACTGGCGAAGGACGAGGTGACGATACGTGTCAAGAATGGTTCCAAGGTCGATGTGATCACCGTCGGCACGCTACCTCTAGATTTACCTACGGGATTAGTTTAAACCTCAATAATTGTTATTTAGTGCCAGCTTTGAGCATGAACATTGTATCTGGATCTCGTTTAATGCAAGATGGCTACTCATTTAAATCTGAGAATAATGGTTGTTCTATTTATATGAGAGATATGTTTTATGGTCATGCCCCGCTGGTCAATGGTTTATTCTTACTGAATCTCGAACATGATGTTACACATATTCATAGAGTGAATACCAAAAGATGTAAGGTTGATAATGATAGTCCCACATACTTGTGGCACTACCGCCTTGGTCACATTGGTGTCAAACACATGAAGAAACTCCATGCAGATGGACTTTTGGAGTCTCTTGATTATGAATCATTTGACACGTGCGAACCATAGCTCATGGGCAAAATGACCAAGATTCCGTTCTCCAGAACAATGGAGCGAGCAACCAACTTGTTGGAAATAATACATACTGATGTGTGTGTTCCAATGAGCATTGAGGCTCGCGGTGGCTATCCTTATGTTCTCACCCTCACTGATGACTTAAGTAGATATGGGCATGTCTACTTAATGAAACATAAGCCTGAGACCTTTGAAAAGTTCAAGGAATTTCAAAGTGAGGTAGAGAATCAACGTGACAGGAAAATAAAGTTCTTACGATCAGATCGTGAAGGAGAATATTTGAGTCACAAGTTTGATACGCACTTAAGGAAATGTGGAATTGTTTCACAACTCACGCCGCCTGGAACACCTCAGCGTAATGGTGTGTACGAACGTCGTAATCGCACTCTATTGGATATGGTGCGATCTATGATGTCTCTTACTGATTTACCTCTATCGTTTTGGGGTTATGCTTTAGAGACAACTGCATTCACTTTAAATAGGGCACCGTCTAAATCTGTTGAGATGACACCGTATGAATTATGGTTTGGGAAGAAACCTAAGCTGTCATTTCTAAAAGTTTGGGGATGTGATGCTTATGTCAAGAAACTTCAACCTGAAAAGCTCGAACCCAAGTCGGAAAAATGCGTCTTCATAGGATACCCTAAGGAAACCATTGGGTATACCTTCTACCTCAGATCCGAAGGCAAGATCTTTGTTGCCAAGAACGGATCCTTTCTGGAGAAAGAGTTTCTCTCGAAAGAAGTAAGTGCGAGGAAAGTAGAACTTGATGAAGTACTACCTGTTGAACCGGAAAGTAGCGCAACTAAGGAAGATGTTTCTTTGGTGCCTGCACCGAGTAGAGAGGAAGTTAATGATGATGATCATGGAACTTCGGATCAAGTTGCTACTGAACTTCGTAGGTCCACAAGGGCACGTTCTGCACCAGAATGGTACGGCAACCCTGTCCTGAAAATCATGTTGTTGGACATCGCTGAACCTTCGAACTATGAAGAAGCGATGGCGGGCCCGGATTCCAACAAATGGCTTGAAGCCATGAAATCCGAGATAGGATCCATGTATGAAAACAAAGTGTGGACTTTGACAGACTTTTCTGATGATCGGCAAGCCATAGAAAATAAATGGATGTTTAAGAAGAAGACTGACGCGGATGGTATGTGACCGTCTATAAAGCTCGGCTTGTCGCTAAGGGTTATTGACAAGTTCAAGGGGTTGACTACGATGATACCATCTCACCCGTAGCGAAACTGAAGTCTATCCGAATCATGTTAGCAGTTGCCGCATTCTATGATTATGAGATATGGCAAATGGATATCAAAACGGCATTCCTTAATGGTTTCCTTAAGGAAGAATTGTATATGATGCAGCCGAAAGGTTTTGTCGATCCTAAGAATGCTGACATGGTGTGCAAGCTCCAATGCTCCTTCTATGGGCTGGTGCAAGCATCTCGGAGTTGGAACATTCACTTTGATGAAATGATCAAAGCGTTTGGGTTTATGCAGACTAATGGAGAAGCCTGTGTTTACAAGAAAGTGAGTGGGAGCTTTGTAGCATTTCTCATATTATATGTGGATGACATACTATTGATGGGAAATGATATAGAACTTTTGGAAAGCATAAAGGCCTACATGAATAAGTGTTTTTCAATGAAGGACCTTGGAGAAGGTGCTTACATATTAGGCATCAAGATCTATAGAGATAGATCAAGATGCCTCATCGGTCTTTCACAAAGCACACACCTTGATAAGATATTGAAGAAGTTCAATATGGACTAGTCCAAGAAGGGTTCTTGCCTGTATTGCAAGGTGTGAAATTGAGCACGGCTCAATGCCCGACCTCAGTAGAAGATAGAGAAAAGATGAGTGTCATCCCATATGCCTCAGCCATAGGGTCTATTATGTATGCCATGCTATGTACCAGACCTGATGTGAACCTTGCTGTAAGTTTGGTGGGAAGGTGCCAAAGTAATCTCGGCAGGGAACACTGGACAGCGGTCAAGAATATCCTGAAGTACCTGAAAAGGACTAAGGATATGTTTCTCGTTTATGGAGGTGACAAAGAGCTCATCGTAAAGGATTACGTCGATGCTAGCTTCGACACGGATATGGATGACTCCAAGTCACAAACCGGATACGTGTATATTTTGAATGGTGGGGCAGTCAGCTGGTGCAGTTGCAAGCAAAGCGTCGTGGCGGGATCTACATGTGAAGCGGAGTACATGGCAGCCTCAGAGGTAGCACATGAAGCAATCTGTACGAAGGAGTTCATTACCGACCTAGGAGTTATTCCATAGTGCGTCGGGCCCGATGACTCTCTTCTCTGACAACCCTGGAGCTATTGCCCTTGCCAAGGAGCCCAGGTTTCACAAGAGGACAAGGCATATCAAGTGTCGCTTCAACTCCATTCGTGAAAATGTTCAAGATGGAGACATAGATATTTGTAAAGTGCATACGGATCTGAATGTCGCAGATCCGTTGACTAAACCTCTTCCACGAGCAAAACATGATCAACACCAGAACTCTACGGGTGTTCGATTCATCACAATGTAACTAGATTATTGACTCTAGTGCAAGTGGGAGACTGTTGGAAATATGCCATAGAGACAACAATAAAATGGTTATTATTATATTTCCTTGTTCATGATAATTGTGTGTTGTTCATGCTATAATTGTATTAACCGGAAACCGTAATACATGTGTGAATACATAGACCAAAACATGTCCATAGTTGACTAGCTCATTGATCAATAGATGGTTATGGTTTCCTGACCATGGACATTGGATGTCGTTGATAACGGGGTCACATCATTAGGAGAATGATGTGATGGACAAGACCCAATCCTAAGCGTAGCACAAGATCATGTAGTTCATTTGGTAAGAGCTTTTTTAATGTCAAGTATCATTTCCTTAGACCATGAGATTGTGCAACTCCCGGACACCGTAGGAATGCTTTGGGTGTACCAAACGTCACAACGTAACAGGGTGTCTATAAAGGTGCACTACAGGTATCTCCGAAAGTGTCTGTTGGGTTGGCACGAATCGAGACTGGGATTTGTCACTCCGTATGACGGAAAGGTATCTCTGGGCCCACTCGGTAATGCATCATCATAATGAGCTCAATGTGACTAAGGAGTTAGTCACGGGATCATGCATTACGGAACGAGTAAAGAGACTTGCCAGTAACGAGATTGAATGAGGTATTGGGATACCGACGATCGAATCTCGGGCAAGTAACATACCGATGGACAAAGGGAATTGTATACGGGATTGATTGAATCCCCGACATCCTTATTCATCAAATGAGATCATCGTGGAACATGTGCGAACCAACATGGGTATCCAAATCCCGTTGTTGGTTATTGGCCGGAGAGATGTCTCGGTCATGTCTACATGGTTCCCGAACCCGTAGGGTCTACACACTTAAGGTTTGGTGACGCTAGAGTTGTTATGGGAAATAGTATGTGGTTACCGAATGTTGTTCGGAGTACCGGATGAGATCCCAGACGTCATGAGGAGTTCCGGAATGGTCCGGAGATGAAGATTTATATATGGGAAGTCCTTATTCGGTCGCCGGAAGTGTTCGGGGGTTTACCGGTATTGTATCGGGACCACCGAAGGGGTCCCGGGGGTCCACCTGGAGGGTCCACCTGCCCCGGAGGGCCCTATGGGCTGAATATGGAGGGGAACCAGCCCCTAGGTGGGCTGGGCGCCAAATCCCCCTAGGGCGCATGCGCCTAGGGTTGGGGGAAACCCTAAGGGGGCCGCCCCACCTAGCTTGGGGGCCAAGCCTCCCCCTTGGCCACCCCCCCATCTAGATGCAGCTAGAGGGGGCCACCCCCCTCTCCCTTGCCCTATAAATAGTGGGGGTGGGAGGTCTGCCGCACCCTTCCCCTGGCGCAACCCTCCCCCTCTCCAACTCTTCCTCCTCCTCCGTAGTGCTTGGCGAAGCCCTGCCGGAGAATGATACGTCCATTTTGCATCATGCTTTTATATCGTTATTTATTGCATTATGGGCTGTTATTACACGTTATGTCACAATACTTATGGCTATTCTCTCTTATTTTACAAGGTTTATCATGAAGAGGGAGAATGCCGCCAGCTGGGATTCTGGCTAGAAAAGGAGAAAATATTGGAAACCTATTTTGCACAGCTCCAAAAGTCCTGAAACTCCACGAAAGTCATTTTTGGAATTAATAAGAATTATTGAGCAAAGAAAGTACCAGAGGGGGCCCACACCCTGGCCAGGAGGGTGCCCCCCTATTGGGTGTGCCCCTGTCTCCTGGGCCCCCTGGTGGCCCTCCGGTGCCCATCTTCTGCTATATGAAGGCTTTTACCCTGGAAAAAAATCATAAGCAAGCTTACGGGACGAAACTCCGCCGCCACGAGGCAGAACCTTGGCGGAACCAATCTAGGGCTCCGGCGGAGCTATTCTGCCAGGGAAACTTACCTCCGGGAGGGGGAAATCATCACCGTCGTCATCATCAACGATCCTCTCATCGGGAGGGGGTCAATCTCCATCAACATCTTCACCAGCACCATCTCCTCTCAAAACCCTAGTTCATCTCTTGTATCCAATCTTGTATCAAAACCACAAATTGGTACCTGTGGGTTGCTAGTAGTTTTGATTACTCCTTGTAGTTGAGCTAATTGGTTTACTTGGTGGAAGATCATATGTTCAGATCCTTAATGCATATTAATAATCCTATGATCATGAACATGAATATGCTTTGTGAGTAGTTACGTTTATTCCTGAGGACATGGGTGAAGTCTTGCTATTAGTAGTCATGTGAATTTGGTATTCGTTCGATATTTTGATGAGATGTATGTTGTCTCTCCTCTAGTGGTGTTATGTGAACGTCGACTACATGACACTTCACCATTATTGGGCCTAGAGGAAGGCATTGGGAAGTAATAAGTAGGTGATGGGTTGCTAGAGTGACAGAAGCTTAAACCCTAGTTTATGCGTTGCTTCGTAAGGGGCTGATTTGGATCCATATGTTTCATGCTATGGTTAGGTTTACCTTAATACTTCTTTGTAGTTGCGGATGCTTGCAATAGGGGATAATCATAAGTGGGATGCTTGTCCAAGAAAGGGCAGTACCCAAGCACCGGTCCACCCACATATCAAATTATCAAAGTACCGAACGCGAATCATATGAACGTGATGAAAACTAGCTTGATGATAATTCCCATGTGTCCTTGGGAGCGCTTTTCTCATTATAAGAATTTGTCCAGGCTTGTCCTTTGCTGAAAAAAAGGGATTGGGCCACCTTGCTGCACTTTATTTACTTTCATTGCTTGTTACCCGTTACAAATTATCCTATCACAAAACTATATGTTACCTACAATTTCAGTGCTTGCAGAGAATACCTTACTGAAAACCGCTTGTCATTTCCTTCTGCTCCTCGTTGGGTTCAACACTCGTACTTATCGAAAGGACTACGATAGATCCCCTATACTTGTGGGTCATCAAGACTCTTTTCTGGCACCGTTGCCGGGAAGTGAAGCGCCTTTGGTGAGTGGAACTTGGTTAGGAAACATTTATATAGTGTGCTGAAATTTTCTGTCACTTGTTACTATGGAAACTAATCCTTTGAGGGGCTTGTTCGGGGTATCTTCCCCCTGACCAGTAGAGCAAAGAGTTTCTCCTCAACCTACTCTAAACCTACTGAAAATGTTTACTTTGAGATTCCTTCGGGTATGATAGAGAAACTTCTAGCTAATCCCTTTGCAGGAGATGGAACATTGCATCCCGATTCACACCTTATCTTTGTGGATGAAGTTTGTGGATTATTTAAGCTTGCAGGTATTCCCGAAGATGTTGTCATGAGGAATGTCTTCCCTTTATCTTTGTAGGGAGATGCATTGACATGGTATAGGCTATGTGATGATACTGGATCTTGGAACTATAAACGATTGAAGTTAGAATTTCACCAGAAGTTCTATCCTACGCATCTTGTTCATCATGATCGTAATTACATATATAATTTTTGGCCTCGCGAAGGAGAAAGCATCGCTCAAGTTTGGGGGAGGCTTAAGTCAATGTTATATTCATGCCCCAATCATGAGCTCTCAAGAGAAATGATTATTCAAAAAATTTATGCTTGGCTTTCTCTCAATGATTGCACCATGCTTGATACTTCCTGTGCTGGTTCTTATATGCTAAAGACTACTGAATTCAAGTGGGATTTATTGGAAAGAATTAAACGCAACTCTGAAGATTGGGATTCCGACGATGGTAAGGAGTCAGGTATGACACCTATGTTTGATTGTGTTAAATCTTTTATGGATACCGATGCTTTTCGTCGATTTAGCGCTAAATATGGACTTGACTCTGAGATAGTAGCTTCTTTTTGTGAATCTTTTTCTACTCACGTTGATCTCCCTAAGGAGAAATGGTTTAAATATAATCCTCCCGCTGAAGTAAAAGTAGTTGCACCTATTACAGTTGAAGAAAAGACTATCACTTATAATGATCCTATTGTTCCTACTACTTATGTTGAGAAACCACCTTTTCCTATTAGAATTAAGGATCATGCTAAAGCTTCAACTGTGGTTCGTAAGAGTAATACTAGAACATATATGCCTACTGAGCAAATCAAAGTTGAACCTAGTATTTCTATGGTTAAAGATCTCTTGGATGATAATATAGATGGGCATGTTATTTACTTTTGTGGTGAAACTGCTAATATTGCTAGACCTGATGCTAAGATACATAGACCTGTTGTAGGCATGCCTGTTATTTCTGTGAAAATAGGAGATCATTGTTATCATGGCTTATGTGATATGGGTGCTAGTGCTAGTGCAATACCTTTTTCCTTATATGAAGAAATTATGCATGATATTGCACCCACTGAAATAGAAGGTATTGATGTTACAGTTAAGCTTGCCAATAGAGATACTATTACACCAGTTGGGATTGTTAGAGATGTTGAAGTCTTGTGTGGGAAAGTTAAATACCCTGCTGATTTTCTTGTTCTTGGTTCCCCACAAGATAGCTTTTGTCCCATTATTTTTGGTAGACCCTTCTTGAATATTGTCAATGCTAAGATTGATTGTGAAAAGGACGTTGTTACAATTGGCTTGGGGGATATGAAACATGAGTTTAATTTTGCTAAATTCCATAGACAACCCCATGATAAAGAATTGCCTAGTAAGGATGAAATTATTGGTCTTGCTTCTATTGTCGTGCCTCCTACTGATCCGTAGAACAATATTTGCTAGACCATGAAAATGATAAGTTTATGAATGAAAGAAGGGAAATAGATGAATTATTCCTTAAACAGGGTCCTATTCTGAAATACAACTTAACTGTTGAAATCCTAGGGGATCCCCCTCCACCCAAGGGTGATCCCGTGTTTGAGCTTAAACCTTTACCTGATAATCTTAAATATGCTTATCTTGATGAAAAGAAGATATATCCTGTTATAATTAGTGCTAACCTTTCAAAGCAGGAAGAGGAAATATTATTGAAAACTCTGAAGAAGCACCGTGCTGCTATTGGATATACTCTAGATGATCTTAAGGGCATTAGTCCCACTCTATGCCAACATTAAATTAAATTGGATGAAGGCTCCAAATCAGTTATAGATCCTCAATGACGGTTAAATCCTAAGATGAAAGAAGTGGTAAGAAAGGAGATACTAAAGCTCCTTGAGGCAGGTATAATTTATCCCGTTGCTGATAGTGATTGGGTAAGTCATGTCCATTGCGTCCCTAAGAAGGGAGGTATTACTGTCGTTCCTAATGATAAAGATGAATTGATTCTGCAAAGAATTATTACAGGTTATAGGATGATAATTGATTTTCATAAATTAAATAAAGCTACTAAGAAAGATCATTACCCTTTACCTTTTATGATCAAATGCTAGAAAGACTATCCAAACATACCCATTTCTGCTTTCTAGATGGTTATTCTGGTTTCTCTCAAATACCTGTGTCAGCGGAGGATCAATCAAAAACTACTTTTACTTGCCCTTTCGGTACTTTTGCTTATAGGCGTATGCCTTTTGGTTTATGTAATGCACCTGCTACCTTTCAAAGATGCATGATGGCTATATTCTCTGACTTTTGTGAAAAGATTTGTGAGGTATTCATGGATGACTTCTCCGTTTATGGATCCTCTTTTGATGATTGCTTGAGCAAGCTTGACCGAGTGTTGCAAAGATGTGAAGACATAGTCTCGTCTTGAATTGGGAAAAGTGCCACTTTATGGTTAGTGAAGGCATTGTCTTGGGGCATAAAATTTCTGAAAGAGGTATTAAAGTTGATAAATCTAAAGTTGTTGCTATTGAAAATATGCCATGTCCCAAGGACATTAAAGATATAAGAAGTTTCCTTGGTCATGCCGGTTTTTATAGGAGGTTCATTAAGGACTTTTCTAAAATCTCTAGGTCTCTGACTAATTTATTGCAAAAAGATATTCCTTTTGTCTTTGATGATGATTGTGTAGAAGCATTTTAAATACTTAAGAAAGCTTTGATCACTGCACCTATTGTTCAGCCACCTGATTGGAATTTTCCCTTTGAAATTATGTGTGATGCTAGTGATTATGCTGTAGGTGTTGTTCTAGGGCAAAGAGTTGATAAGAAATTAAATGTTATCCAGTATGCTAGTAAAATTCTTGATACTGCCCAGAGAAATTATGCTACTACTGAAAAAGAATTCTTAGCAGTTGTATTTTCTTGTGATAAATTTAGACCTTATATTGTTGATTCTAAAGTAACTATTCACACTAATCATGCTGCTATTAAATATCTTATGGAAAAGAAAGATGCTAAACCTAGACTCATTAGATGGGTTCCCTTGCTCCAAGAATTTGATTTGCATATTATTGATAGAAAGGAAGCTGAGAACCCCGTTGCAGACAACTTGTCTAGGTTAGAGAATGTTCTCGATGACCCACTACCTATTGATGATAGCTTTCCTGATGAACAATTAGCGGTCATTAATGCTTCTTGTACTGCTCCACGGTATGCTGACTATGCTAATTATATTGTTGCTAAATTTATACCACCTAGTTTCACATACCAGCAAAAGAAAAAGTTATTTTATAATTTAAGACATTACTTCTGGGATGACCCGCACCTTTATAAAGAAGGAGTAGATGGTGTTATTAGATGTTGTGTACCTGAGCATGAAACGGAACAGATCCTACGCAAGTGTCACTCCGAACCATATGGAGGACACCACACTGGAGATAGAACTGCACATAAGGTATTGCAATCCGGTTTTTATTGGCCTACTCTCTTCAAAGATGCTCGTAAGTTTGTCTTGTCTTGTGATGAATGTCAAAGAATTGGTAATATTAGTAGACGTCAAGAAATTCCTATGAATTATTCTCTTGTTATTGAACCATTTGATGTTTGGGGCTTTGATTATATGGGACCTTTTCCTGCCTCTAATGGATATACACATATTTTAGTTGTTGTTGATTACGTTACTAAGTGGGTAGAAGCTATTTCAACTAGTAGTGCTGATCATAACACCTCTATTAAGATGCTTAAAGAAGTTATTTTTACGAGGTTCGGAGTCCCTAGATATCTTATGACCGATGGTGGTTCACATTTTATTCATGGTGCTTTTCATAAAATGCTTGCTAAGTATGATGTTAGTCATAGAATTGCATCTCCTTATCACCCACAGTCTAGTGGTCAAGTAGAGTTGAGTAATAGAGAGCTCAAATTAATTTTGCAAAAGACTGTTAATAGATCTAGAAAAAATTGGTCCAAGAAACTTGATGATGCATTATGGGCCTATACAACTGCATATAAAAATCCTATGGGTATGTCTCCGTATAAGATGGTTTATGGAAAAGCATGTCACTTACCTCTCGAACTTGAACATAAAGCATATTGGGCTATTAAAGAACTCAACTATGACTTCAAACTTGCCGGTGAGAAGAGGTTATTTGATATTAGCTCACTAGATGAATGCAGAACCCAAGCCTATGAGAATGCCAAGCTGTTCAAAGAAAAAGTTAAAAGATGGCATGACAAAAGGATACAAAAGCGTGAGTTTAACATAGGTGATTATGTGTTGCTATTCAACTCTCCTTTAAGATTTTTTGCAGGAAAACTTGTCTCTAAATGGGAAGGTCCTTATGTTATCGAGGAGGTCTATCATTCTGGTGCCATAAAAATCAACAACTTCGAAGGCACAAATCCGAAGGTGGTGAACGTTCAAAGAATCAAACATTATATCTCAGGTAATCCTATCAATGTTAAAATTAATATTATTGAAACCGTAACCCCGGAGGAATACATAAGGGACACTTTCCAGAACGTTTCATACTCCGAAAAGGAATAGGTATGTGGTACGGTAACTAACCCGACTCCAAAACAGTTCCAATGGCAATTTTTCTCCGTTCCGGGATATTTAAGAATTTAGGAAAACAAGAAGTAGTCCAGAAAGGCCACGAGGCCCCCACGAGGGTGGAGGGCGCGCCCCCTGTCTCGTGGGCACCTCGTGTGCCTCCCGTACTCCATTTTCTTGCACGTTACTTCTTTTGGTCTGTAAAAATTCATTATATAATCTCCCGAAGGTTTTGACCACCGTATTACGCAAAAATCTTCTGTTTTCGTTTCGAGCTATTTTTCTGACAGATCTAGAGCATCATGACGTCATCCTCCTCCAACAATGAAGACAAGGATGCTTGGCTATTGAAGATAGAGCTAAAAATAGAAGAACCTGAGGAGATCAACAAGGATGAAGGGATCAAGAAGGCCATGGATGATCAAGCTCCGGCGGCAGAAGAAGAAAATATCCCTCAACCTCTACCTAACCTCTTTACCCCAACTGAGATTGAAGCTTTCAAGATGATTGAGTTAGCTCGCATACAAAACAAGTATCTCACACAGGAAAATATTTCGTTGAAGGATCATATCATCGCACTCAAGGGCATTATCCGCAAGTTGGAGGAACTTTTATGCTTGATGTTCGATTATCCACCATCATCATCACCACCTTCATCACCTCTGAGGACATAAGCACATGGGTATGGGCACTCCCCTTGGCAACTCCCAAGCTTGGGGGAGGTGCCCCGGTATCGTATCACCATCACGCTCCTATCTTTATCGTTTTACTTAGTTCGATTCTTTTAGTAATATCTTGATCTAGTAGATTGAAGTTTTGGTATGAATTATTTTTGAGTTTTTCTTAGTGTTCCTTCTATGTAACCGAGTCCGCGAGCTATATAATAAAGATTAGTGTTGAGTCAAGGGCTTTGCTATCTTGCTAAGATCTTGAGAAAACAGAAAGAATAAAAAGAATAAAAGAGTTCATATTGATCTTATGGATAGTAATGACTTCACACATAAAGAGTATGAGGCTTAAAAGTTGTTGAGAGTTGATAAACCTAGTTTTGGTCATCGTTGCAATTAACAGGAAGTAATAAAGAAAGAGAGGTTCTCACATATAAATATACTATCTTGGACATCTTTTATAATTGTGAGCACTCATTAAGTATGACATGCTAAAGAGTTGATGTTGGACAAGGAAGACAACGTGATGGTTTATGTTTTCTCACATCTCAGTTAAAGTATATTGTCATGGATCGTGCAACATGTTGAGCTTGCCTTTCCCCCTCATGCTAGACAAATTCCTTGCACCAAGTAGAGATACTACTTGTGCTTCCAAATATCCTTAAACCCAGTTTTGCCATGAGAGTCCACCATACCTACCTATGGATTGAGTAAGATCCTTCAAGTAAGTTGTCATGTTACAAGCAATAAAAATTTCTCTCTAAATATGTATGACTTATTAGTGCAGAGAAAATAAGCTTTATACGATCGTGTGATATGGAAGTATTAAAAGCGACGGACTACCAAATAAAGGTTCATATCACAAGTGGCAATATAAAGTGACGTTCTTTTGCATTAAGATTTTGTGCATCCAACCCTAAAAGCACATGACAACCTCTGCTTCCCTCTGCGAAGGGCCTATCTTTTACTTTATGTCTTTTAATTTATGCACGAGTCAAGGTGATCTTCACCTTTCACCTTTTTCATTTTATCCTTTGGCAAGCACCTCGTGTTGGAAAGATCCTGATATATATATCCAATTGGCTGTAAGTTAGCATGAACTATTATTGTTGACATCACCCAAAGGTGAATACGCCGGGAGGAGAAATTATAAGCCCCTATCTTTCTTAGTGTCCGATTAAAACTTCATAACCATAAGTATTGTGTGAGTGTTAGCAATTGTAGAAGACTATATGATAGTTGAGTATGTGGACTTGTTGAAAAGCTCTATTCTTGAGTCTTTCTGATGTTATGATAAATTGCAATTGCTTCAATGACTGAGATTATAGTTTGCTAGTTCTCAATGAAGTTTCTGAACCATACTTGACATTGTGAACAGATTGTTACTTGAGCATAAGGAATCATATGACAAAATCTATATATGTTGTTGTTATAAGAATGATCATGATGCCCTCATGTCCGTATTTTAATCTTATCGACACCTCTATCTCTAAACATGTGGACATATTTTTCGATAGCGGCTTCCGCTTGAGGACAAGCGAGGTCTAAGCTTGGGGGAGTTGATACGTCCATTTTGCATCATGCTTTTATATTGATATTTATTGCATTATGGGCTATTACTACACGTTATGTCACAATACTTATGGCTATGCTCTCTTATTTTACAAGGTTTATCATGAAGAGGGAGAATGCCGCCAGCTGGGATTCTGGCTGGAAAAGGAGCAAATATTGGAAACCTATTCTGCACAGCTCCAAAAGTCCTGAAACTCCACGAAATCATTTTTGGAATTAATAAGAATTATTGAGCAAAGAATGTACCAGAGGGGGCCCACACCCTGGCCAGGAGGGTGGGGGGCGCCCCACCCTGCTTGGCACGCCCCTGTCTCCTGGGCCCCCTGGTGGCCCTCCAGTGCCCATCTTCTCCTATATGAAGGTTTTTACCCTAGAAAAAATCATAAGGAAGCTTACGGGACGAAACTCCGCCGCCACGAGGCGAAACCTTGGCGGAACCAATCTAGGGCTCCGGAGAGTTGTTCTGCCGTGGAAACTTCCCTTCGGGAGGGGGCAATCATCACCGTCATCATCACCAACGATCCTCTCACCGGGAGGGGGTCAATCTCCATCAACATCTTCACTAGCACCATCTCCTCTCAAAACCCTAGTTCATCTCTTGTATCCAATCTTGTATCAAAACTACAAATTGGTACATGTGGGTTGCTAGTAGTGTTGATTACTCCTTGTAGTTGATGCTAATTGGTTTACTTGGTGGAAGATCATATGTTCAGATCCTTAATGCATATTAACACTCCTCTGATCATGAACATGAATATGCTTTGTGAGTAGTTACGTTTGTTCCTGAGGACATGGGTGAAGTCTTGCTATTAGTAGTCATGTGAATTTGGTATTCGTTCGATATTTTGATGAGATGTATGTTGTCTCTCCTCTAGTGGCGTTATGTGAACGTCGACTACATGACACTTCACAATTATTTGGGCCTAGAGGAAGGCATTGGGAAGTAATAATTAGATGATGGGTTGCTAGAGTGACAGAAGCTTAAACCCTAGTTTATGCGTTGCTTCGTAAGGGGCTGATTTGATCCATATGTTTCATGCTATGGTTAGGTTTACCTTAATACTTATTTTGTAGTTGCAGATGCTTGCAATAGGGGTTAATCATAAGTGGGATGCTTGTCCAAGAAAGGGCAGTACCCAACCACCAGTCCACCCACATATCAAATTATCAAAGTACCGAACGCGAATCATATGAATGTGATGAAAACTAGCTTGACGACAATTCCCATGTGTCCTCGGGAGCGCTTTTATCATTATAAGAATTTGTCCAGGCTTGTCCTTTGCTACAAAAAAGGATTGGGCCACCTTGCTGCACTTTGTTTACTTTCATTGCTTGTTACCCGTTACAAATTATCCTATCACAAAACTATCTGTTACCTACAATTTTAGTGCTTGCAGAGAATACCTTACTAAAAACCGCTTGTTATTTCCTTCTGCTCCTCGTTGGGTTTGACACTCTTACTTATCGAAAGGACTACGATAGATCCCCTATACTTGTGGGTCATCAGAGAACTGCAAGCTCCACCACCACGTTGTCGTGCTGTCGGAGCTCTCCCTCAACTTCTCCTCTCCCCTTGCTGGATCAAGAAGGAGGAGACATCCCCGGGTTGTACGTGTGTTGAATGCGGAGGCGCTGTCCGTTCGGTGCTAGATCGGATCTAACGCGATTTGAATCACCGCGAGTACGACTCCATCATCCGCATTCTTGTGACGCTTCCGTTTCGCGATCTTCAAGAGGTATGAAGATGCACTCCGTCTCTCTTGTTACTAGCATCTCCTAGATTGATCTTGGTGAAGCATAGGAAAATTTTGAATTATTGTTACGTTCCCCAACATGCAAAGTATTGAATTGATGGGAAATGAATACTTTTTATTCTACCGTGTGTCACTCCTCTATCCTCACTATAGTAAAGACTAGTCACGAATGTCTCTTATTCATCTCTTGGTGGCTCATCTAGCGAACCCCAAAATGGAATTTTACATATATTAGAAAACATCTCTAGAGGCATGGTAAATGGATTATCATATAGGTTAAACGAAACTGTAGACTCATGAGGAAAATATTTAAATTTCTTAGTAGAGGTATCTGTGAGGTTGAGATGCTGAATGCACTTATCTTCAATCTAGGGATCGAGCACGGCGTTGTGAACATACTTCTCAAATTCTTCCTTAATATATGCGCTCACCATAAAATCATTACACGGACATAAGCATGATTTGATAGCCGCATCTCGCATTCGCTTGCGCTTGGTTCAACATAAGACCGACGTATCGAGCCACTACTAGATGATGCCTCCGTAAACCTCCTCCTCGAAGAACTCCTAAAGAATTGCATTTTTATTTGCGAACAATTTCTGAAAAAATTGGGACACAAAATTTTTGTCAACAAAACTTGACAAGATTGATAGCAACTACTCATAAGGATGCATAGAGGGCATATCAAGCATTCAAACTACTTTGAACTCTAATAATTCAACATGCAAGCTCATCTACAGCAGCACCAAGAGTAGCTAATTATTCAAAGTACAAACTACTAAAGCAAGATCTAATTGAAGCATTGGAGGAATCACATATTAACTCTACAAAAAAATACACTTCCATGATGATACATGTTTGTCATAGTAGGTCGCGTTTTTTTTCATGCATGTACATCCATGACGATTTTATGACAGAATCAAGATAGTCATACTTGTGCTGTCGTAGAAGTGTTCCATAACATTACCAAAATTATCATCACGGAAGTGTCCACTTCCATGACGTTAAATCACGCGTCACAGAAGTGCTTTCATCAAGGGTGACAGACACGTGGCATCCGATAACCCATTAACAGCCCCGACCAATGGGAAATTTCCACATGTAAAATTCTTATTGGTCAGACGAAACATGTGTCAGCTCGTCAGTTGATCAGATAGGCGCCTATGATATGTCGACACGTGCCATGGCCCACCACTGGCCCATTTAGCTTACAAAGCCGGCCCGTTTGACTTGGTCAGAAGTTAATGGGCTGGCCCATGAAAAGCTTGTTAATGGTCTCTTGCAAATAGCCCATTTTACGGCCCGGTAACTCACGGCCCGTTAGGCCCTAAAGGAAATCGGCCCAACAACGTCATGTGGGCCGTCGAATATAACACCAGTCCATTTCACTTTCGGCCCATGTATGGCCCACGACGTCTTTCGGCCCATATGAGGCCTTCGTATCTTTTGGCCCGTTAAAGGCCCACGGGGACTCTAGCCCATAATGAATAGTATTTTTCTTTGTACTCGTTAACGGCCCGTGATTTACATGGGCCGCTTCCAGCCCGTGTTAGCTTTCGGCCTATTGACGGCCCATACGTTCTTGGGCTCCTTTTCGGCCCTCGATTACTTCCGGCCCATTACTGGCCTGTTCCCCTAATGGGCCAAATTCGGCCCATGGCAGGAGTCGACCCGTTACTGGCATGTTCCCCTAATGGGCCAAATTCGGCCCATGGCAAGAGTCGGCCCGTTTCTGGCTTGTTAACCCGTTGCACCGTTTCCAGACCATCCTATATTTTGGCCCATTAACGACCCATTATGCCTATGACAGAATTAAGCCTTTGCTGTCCTACGGCCTGTTTGGCCCGTTACCGTGCTGGGCCGATACCAATTACGCCCGTTTACGGCCCATGTAGACCCATTTATCCGACGGCCCGAGGCCCACCAATTCTACGGCTCCGTTGGAGGCCCATTTATCGACGACCCGTAGGAGACCCATGGATCCTACGGCCCGTAGGAGACCCATGGATCCTACGGCCCGTATATGGCCCATGGTTGTTGCGGCCACTAGCAAACCAGGGAAAAAGAAGACTAGGAAATAAATAAGGCCGAAACTAACGCTAGGCTATTAAGGCGATTGCACAGATTACATCCACTCGGCATCAAAGATCGCCACCAGTGCAAATATAGGGAACACCCTACACTATACAAAAATGGCTTGCTGTTTTCTTCAACCGGTGGCTGCACGTTAAGAATAAATTTTGTATCGCACCAAAACAAATTACAACTATATAACAAAAGGAAGGTTGGCATAAAACTTAACAGTCTAGCAGATAAATGCACCACCAGAAGTTCAGAAGCTCAGTTCATTTGACCTGACTGTTACGTTTTCATGTTGTATTGTCCGATGGAGCACCATAACCCTCGCCTTCATTTCCCCTTGGCTCCTGGACAACATAGCAAATGTCTGATAGTCTGGTTTCAAAACCACATATCTTGATGACATCGAACAATGTCTCTGCTTGTTTCCCAAAGGGTCTCTATTAGGGAATGGACTTGTGTCTGGAGTGCAGATACAACATTGCTTTGAGCTTGCTTATCTTAATCATGAGGCAGTTTGGACGATATTGCCTTAACAACCAACCCAGTATTTGTTGGGGAACGTTGCAGAAAACAAAAAATTTCCTACTCGTTTCACCAAGATCATCTAGGAGTTCATCTAGCAACGAGTGATTATATGCATCTACATACCTTTGTAGATCGCGAGCGGAAGCGTTCAAAAGAACGGTGATGATGTAGTCGTACTCGACGTGATCCAAATCACCGATGACCAGCGCCGAACAGACGGCACCTCCGCGTTCAACACACGTACGGAACAGCCACGTCTCCTCCTTCTTGATCCAGCAAGGGAGGGAGGAGAGGTTGAGGGAGATGGCACCAGCAGCAGCACGACGGCGTGGTGTTGATGGAGCTGCAGTACTCCGGCAGAGCTTTGCTAAGCACTATGGAGGTGGAGGAGGTGTTGGGGAGGGAGAAGGAGGCAACCAAAGGCCAAGGCGTTCAGGTATGAAGTCCCTCCTCTCCCCCACTATATATAGGAGGGCCAAGGGGGGTGGCCGGCCCTAGGAGATCCAATCTCCTAGGGGGTGCGGCGGCCAAGGGGGGTTTCCCTCCCCCCCAAGGCACCTAGGAGGTGCCTTCCCCTCCTAGGACTCTTCCCCCTTCAAACCCTAGGCGCATGGGCCTATGTGGGGCTGGTGCCCTTGGCCCATTAGGCCAAGGCGCACCCCCTACAGCCCATGTGGCCCCCCGGGACAGGTGGACCCACCCGGTGGACCCCCGGGACCCTTCCGGTGGTCCCGGTACAATACCGATAACCCCGAAACTTGTCCCGATGCCCGAAACAGGACTTCCCATATATAAATCTTTACCTCTGGACCATTCCGGAACTCCTCGTGACGTCCGGGATCTCATCCAGGACTCCGAACAACATTCGGGTTACTGCATATACATATCCCTACAACCCTAGCGTAACTGACCCTTAAGTGTGTAGACCCTACGGGTTCGGGAGACAAGCAGACATGACCGAGACGACTCTCCGGTCAATAACCAACAGCGGGATCTGGATACCCATGTTGGCTCCCACATGCTCCACGATGATCTCATCGGATGAACCACGATGTCGAGGATTCCATCAACCCCGTACGCTATTCCCTTTGTCTATCGATATGTTACTTGCCCGAGATTCGATCGTCGGTATCCCAATACCTCGTTCAATCTCGTTACCGGCAAGTCACTTTACTCGTACCGTAATCCATGATCCCGTGACCAGACACTTGGTCACTCTGAGCTCATTATGATGATGCATTACCGAGTGGGCCCAGTGATACCTCTCCGTCATACGGAGTGACAAATCCCAGTCTTGATCCATGTCACCCAAGAGACACTTTCGGAGATACCCGTAGTCTACCTTTATAGTCACCCAGTTACGTTGTGACGTTTGGCATACCCAAAGCACTCCTACGGTATCCGGGAGTTACACGATCTCATGGTCTAAGGAAAAGATACTTGACATCGGAAAACTCTAGCAAACGAACTATACGATCTTGTGCTATGTTTAGGATTGGGTCTTGTCCATCACATCATTCTCCCAATGATGTGATCTCGTTATCAATGACATCCAGTGTCCATAGTCAGGAAACCATGACTATCTGTTGATCAACGAGCTAGTCAACTAGAGGCTCACTAGGGACATGTCGGTGTCTGTTATTCACACATGTATTACGATTTCCGGATAACACAATTATAGCATGAATAAAGACAATTATCATGAACAAGGAAATATAATAATAATGCTTTTATTATTGACTCTAGGGCATATTTCCAACAGTCTCCCACTTGCACTAGAGTCAATAATCTAGTTACATTGTGATGAATCGAACACCCATGGAATTCTGGTGTTGATCATGTTTTGCTCTAGGGAGAGGTTTAGTCAACGGATCTGCTACATTCAGGTCCGTATGTACTTTACAAATCTCTATGTCTCCATCTTGAACATTTTCACGAATGGAGTTGAAGCGACGCTTGATGTGCCTTGTCTTCTTGTGAAACCTGGGCTCCTTGGCAAGTGCAATAGCTCCAGTGTTGTCACAGAAGAGCTTGATCGGCCCCGACGCATTGGGTATGACTCCTAGGTCGGTGATGAACTCCTTCACCCATATTGCTTCATGTGCTGCCTCCGAGGCTGCCATGTACTCCGCTTCACATGTAGATCCCGCCACGATGCTTTGCTTGCAACTGCACCAGCTTACTGCCCCACCATTCAAAATATACACGTATCCGGTTTGTGACTTAGAGTCATCCAGATCTGTGTCGAAGCTAGCGTCGACGTAACCCTTTACGACGAGCTCTTCGTCACCTCCATAAACGAGAAACATTTCCTTAGTCCTTTTCAGGTACTTCAGGATATTCTTGACCGCTGTCCAGTGTTCCTTGCCGGGATTACTTTGGTACCTTCCTACCAAACTTACGGCAAGGTTTACATCAGGTCTGGTACACAGCATGGCATACATAATAGAACCTATGGCTGAGGCATAGGGGATGACGCTCATCTCTTCTATATCTTCTGCCGTGGTCGGACATTGAGCTGAGCTCAATTTCACACCTTGTAACACAGGCAAGAACCCCTTCTTGGATTGATCCATATTGAACTTCTTCAATATCTTATCAAGGTATGTGCTTTGTGAAAGACCTATGAGGCGTCTTGATCTATCTCTATAGATTTTGATGCCTAATATATAAGCAGCTTCTCCAAGGTCCTTCATTGAAAAACTTTTATTCAAGTAGGCCTTGATGCTGTCCAAGAGTTCTATATCATTTCCCATCAACAGTATGTCATCTACATATAATATGAGAAATGCTACAGAGCTCCCACTCACTTTCTTGTAAACGCAGGCTTCTCCATAAGTCTGTGTAAACCCAAACGCTTTGATCATCTCATCAAAGCGAATGTTCCAACTCCGAGATGCTTGCACCAGCCCATAAATTGAGCGTTGGAGCTTGCACACTTTGTCAGCATTCTTAGGATCGACAAAACCTTCCGGCTGCATCATATACAATTCTTCCTTAAGGAAACCATTAAGGAATGCCGTTTTGACGCCCATTTGCCATATTTCGTAATCATAGAATGCGGCAATTGCTAACATGATTCGGACGGACTTCAGCTTCGCTACCGGTGAGAAAGTCTCATCGTAGTCAACCCCTTGAACTTGTCGATAACCCTTAGCGACAAGCCGAGCTTTATAAATGGTCACATTACCATCCGCGTCTGTCTTCTTCTTAAAGATCCATTTATTTTCTGTGGCTCGCCGCTCAACGGGCAAGTCAGTCAAAGTCCATACTTTGTTTTCATACGTGGATCCTATCTCGGATTTCATGGCTTCCAGCCATTTGTCGGAATCCGGGCCCGCCATAGCTTCTTCATAGTTCGAAGGTTCACCGTTGTCTAACAGCATGATTTCCAAGACAGGGTTGCCGTACCACTCTGGTGCGGAACGTGTCCTTGTGGACCTTCGAATTTCAGTAGGGGCTTGATCAGAAGTATCTTGATCATTTTCATTAACTTCCTCTCTAGTCGGTGCAGGCACCTCAGGAACATTTTCTTGAGTTGCGCCATTTTCTGGTTCAAGAGGTAATACTTCATCAAGCTCTACTTTCCTCCCACTTACTTCTTTCGAGAGAAACTCTTTCTCCAGAAAGGACCCATTCTTGGCAACAAAGATCTTGCCTTCGGATCTGAGGTAGAAGGTGTACCCAATAGTTTCTTTTGGGTATCCTATGAAGATGCATTTTTCCGACTTGGGTTCAAGCTTTTCAGGTTGAAGTTTCTTGACATAAGCATCGCATCCCCAAACTTTTAGAAACGACAACTTAGGTTTCTTCCCAAACCATAATTCATACGGTGTCGTCTCAACGGATTTCGACGGAGCCCTATTTAAAGTGAATGCGGCAGTCTCTAAAGCATAGCCCCAAAAAGAAATCGGTAAATCGGTAAGAGACATCATAGATCGCACCATATCTAACAGAGTGCGATTACAACGTTCGGACACACCATTACGCTGAGGTGTTCCAGGCGGCGTGAGTTGTGAAACTATTCCCCATTTTCTTAAGTGTGCCCCAAACTCGTGACTCAAGTATTCTCCTCCACGATCTGATCGTAGAAACTTGATTTTCCTGTCACGTTGATTTTCAACCTCACTCTGAAATTCCTTGAACTTTTCAAAGGTTTCAGACTTGTGTTTCATTAAGTAGATATACCCATACCTACTTAAATCATCAGTGAGGGTGAGAACATAACGATAGCCACCGCGAGCCTCAACACTCATCGGACCGCACACATCAGTATGTATGATTTCCAATAAGTCGGTTGCTCGCTCCATTGTTCCTGAGAACGGAGTCTTGGTCATTTTACCCATAAGGCATGGTTCGCACGTGTCAAATGATTCATAATCAAGAGACTCTAAAAGTCCATCAGCATGGAGCTTCTTCATGCGTTTGACACCTATGTGACCAAGGCGGCAGTGCCACAAGTATGTGGGACTATCATTATCAACCTTACTTCTTTTGGTACTCACATTATGAACATGTGTAGCATCACGTTCGAGATTCATAAAGAATAAACCATTCACCATAGGAGCATGACCATAAAACATATCTCTCATAAAAATGGAACAACCATTATTCTCAGATTTAAAAGAGTAGCCATCTCGAATTAAACGAGATCCCGATACAATGTTCATGCTCAAAGCTGGCACTAAATAACAATTATTAAGGTTTAAAACTAATCCCGAAGGGAGATGCAGAGGTAGCGTGCCGACGGCGATCACATTGACCTTGGAACCATTCCCGACGCGCATCGTCACCTCGTCCTTTGCCAGTTTCCGCTTATTCCGCAGCCCCTGCTTTGAGTTACAAATGTGAGCAACTGCACCGGTATCAAATACCCAGGAGCCACTACGGGCACTAGTAAGGTACACATCAATTACATGTATATCACATATACCTTTTGTTTTGCCGGCCTTCTTATCCGCTAAGTACTTAGGGCAGTTCCGCTTCCAGTGACCGCTTCCCTTGCAATAAAAGCACTCAGTCTCGGGCTTGGGTCCATTCTTTGGCTTCTTCCCGGCAGCTTGCTTGCCGGGCGCGGCAACCTCCTTGCCGTCCTTCTTGAAGTTCTTTTTACCCTTGCCTTTCTTGAACTTAGTGGTTTTATTGACCATCAACACTTGATGTTCCTTCCTGACTTCTACCTCTGCTGATTTCAGCATAGCAAATACTTCAGGAATGGTCTTTTCCATCCCCTGCATATTGAAGTTCATCACAAAGCTCTTGTAGCTTGGTGGAAGCGACTGGAGGATTCTGTCAATGACCGCATCATCCGGGAGATTAACTCCCAGCTGAGTCAAGCGGTTATGCAACCCAGACATAGTGAGTATGTGCTCACTGACAGAACTGTTTTCCTCCATCTTACAGCTGAAGAATTTGTCGGAGACTTCATATCTCTCGACCCGGGCATGAGCTTGGAAAACCATTTTCAGCTCTTCGAACATCTCATATGCTCCATGTCTCTCAAAACGCTTTTGGAGCCCCGGCTCTAGGCTGTAAAGCATGCCGCACTGAACGAGGGAGTAGTCATCGAAACGTGCCTGCCAAGCGTTCATAACATCTTGTTCTGCAGGGAGAACGGGTGCGTCACCAAGCGGTGCTTGTAGGACATAATCTTTCTTGGCAGCTATGAGGATGATCCTCAGGTTCCGGACCCAGTCCGTATAGTTGCTGCCATCGTCTTTCAGCTTAGTTTTCTCTAGGAACGCGTTGAAGTTGAGGACTACGTTGGCCATTTGATCTACAAGACATATTGCAAAGATTTTAGACTAAGTTCATGATAATTAAGTTCAACTAATCAAATTATTAGTGAACTCCCACTTAGATTAGACATCCCTCTAGTCATCTAAGTATTACATGATCCGAGTTAAACTAGACCGTGTCCGATCATCACGTGAGACGGACTAGTCAACATCGGTGAACATCTTCATGTTGATCGTATCTTCTATACGACTCATGCTCGACCTTTCGGTCTTCTGTGTTCCGAGGCCATGTCTGTACATGCTAGGCTCGTCAAGTCAACCTAAGTGTTTGCATGTGTAAATCTGTCTTACACCCGTTGTATGTGAACGTCTGAATAAAACACCCGATCATCACGTGGTGTTTTGAAACAGCGAACTGTCGCAACGGTGCACAGTTAGGGGGAACACTTCTTGAATTTATTGTGAGGGATCATCTTATTTACTACCGTCGTTCTAAGTAAACAAGATGCAAAACATGATAAACATCACATGCAATCAAATAATAAACGTGACATGATATGGCCAATATCACATAGCTCCTTTGATCTCCATCTTGGGGCTCCATGATCATCTTGTCACCGGCTTGACACCATGATCTCCATCATCATGATCTCCATCATCGTGTCTCCATGAAGTTGCTCGCCAACTATTACTTCTACTACTATGGCTAACGCGTTTAGCAATAAAGTAAAGTAATTTACATGGCGTTTCTCGATGACACGCAGGTCATTAAAAGAATAAAGACAACTCCTATGGCTCCTGCCGGTTGTCATACTCATCGACATGCAAGTCGTGAATCCTATTACAATAGCATGAACATCTCATACATCACATATAGATCATTCATCATTCATCACAACTTTGGCCATATCATATCACAAACCACTTGCTGCAAAAACAAGTTAGACGTCCTCTAATTGTTGTTGCAAGTTTTACGTGGCTGAATTAGGGTTCTAGCAAGAACGTTTTCTTACCTACGTTAAAGCCACAACGTGATTTGTCAACTTCTATTTACCCTTCATAAGGACCCTGTTCATCGATTCCGCTCCAACTAAAGTAGGAGAGACAGACACCCGCCAGCCACCTTATGCAACTAGTGCATGTTAGTCGGTGGAACCGGTCTCACGTAAGCGTACGTGTAAGGTTGGTCCGGGCCGCTTCATCCCACAATACCGCTGAAGCAAGAAAGGACTAGTAACGGCAAGAAAGTTGACAAATCTACGCCCACAACAAATTGTGTTCTACTCGCGCAAGAAGAACTACGCATAGACCTAGCTCATGATGCCACTGTTGGGGAACGTTGCAGAAAACAAAAATTTTCCTACTCGTTTCACCAAGATCATCTAGGAGTTCATCTAGCAACGAGTGATTAGATGCATCTACATACCTTTGTAGATCGCGAGCGGAAGCGTTCAAAAGAACGGTGATGATGTAGTCGTACTCGACGTGATCCAAATCACCGATGACCAGCGCCGAACGGACGGCACCTCCGCGTTCAACACACGTACGGAACAGCCACGTCTCCTCCTTCTTGATCCAGCAAGGGAGGGAGGAGAGGTTGAGGGAGATGGCACCAGCAGCAGCACGACGGCGTGGTGTTGATGGAGCTGCAGTACTCCGGCAGAGCTTCGCTAAGCACTATGGAGGTGGAGGAGGTGTTGGGGAGGGAGAAGGAGGCAACCAAAGGCCAAGGCGTTCAGGTATGAAGTACCTCCTCTCCCCCACTATATATAGGAGGGCCAAGGGGGGGTGGCCGGCCCTAGGAGATCCAATCTCCTAGGGGTGCGGCGGCCAAGGGGGGTTTCCCTCCCCCCCAAGGCACCTAGGAGGTGCCTTCCCCTCCTAGGACTCTTCCCCCTTCAAACCCTAGGCGCATGGGCCTATGTGGGGCTGGTGCCCTTGGCCCATTAGGCCAAGGCGCACCCCCTACAGCCCATGTGGCCCCCCCGGGACAGGTGGACCCACCCGGTGGACCCCAGGGACCCTTCCGGTGGTCCCGGTACAATACCGATAACCCCGAAACTTGTCCCGATGCCCGAAACAGGACTTCCCATATATAAATCTTTACCTCCGGACCATTCCGGAACTCCTCGTGACGTCCGGGATCTCATCCGGGACTCCGAACAACATTCGGGTTACTGCATATACATATCCCTACAACCCTAGCGTAACTGAACCTTAAGTGTGTAGACCCTACGGGTTCGGGAGACAAGCAGACATGACCGAGACGACTCTCCGGTCAATAACCAACAGCGGGATCTGGATACCCATGTTGGCTCCCACATGCTCCACGATGATCTCATCGGATGAACCACGATGTCGAGGATTCATCAACCCCGTACGCTATTCCCTTTGTCTATCGATATGTTACTTGCCCGAGATTCGATCGTCGGTATCCCAATACCTCGTTCAATCTCGTTACCGGCAAGTCACTTTACTCGTACCGTAATGCATGATCCCGTGACCAGACACTTGGTCACTCTGAGCTCATTATGATGATGCATTACCGAGTGGGCCCAGTGATACCTCTCCGTCATACGGAGTGACAAATCCCAGTCTTGATCCATGTCACCCAAGAGACACTTTCGGAGATACCCGTAGTCTACCTTTATAGTCACCCAGTTACGTTGTGACGTTTGGCATACCCAAAGCACTCCTACGGTATCCGGGAGTTAAACGACCTCATGGTCTAAGGAAAAGATACTTGACATTGGAAAACTCTAGCAAACGAACTATACGATCTTGTGCTATGTTTAGGATTGGGTCTTGTCCATCACATCATTCTCCCAATGATGTGATCTCGTTATCAATGACATCTAGTGTCCATAGTCAGGAAACCATGTCTATCTGTTGATCAACGAGCTAGTCAACTAGAGGCTCACTAGGGACATGTCGGTGTCTGTTATTCACACATGTATTACGATTTCCGGATAACACAATTATAGCATGAATAAAGACAATTATCATGAACAAGGAAATATAATAATAATGCTTTTATTATTGCCTCTAGGGCATATTTCCAACAGTATTATGCAGGAACATGCTTTTGGCACTGTTAGTGGAGAGGTACTGACCCACTACAGCAAGAGCTGACATTGCGGTTATAGTTGCCTCGCCACCTTCAGAAGGTGGCGGTTCCACCATTTTTTCCATAGCTCGCTGAAAAGTTGAGGTTTTACATTAGTAGTACAAGAACAAGATATTAAGGAGGCAGCAAAACCAAACAAAATAGCTTTGGTCTATATACATAACTTATTCTGGTGAACCCGTGTAAAATATTAGTTGTATTTTATTGCAAAGTACATAATAAAACCAGGTTCAAAACATATGACCATGTACCATCGCTAATGTATTGTCTATTTCTTCACATTGCATTGAGGGCAAAGGATAAAGAGACGAAGTTTATAATACGGTAAGCATAGTATGACATCATTCATATCACAAAACAACTGAGAACAGACAAACAGGCAATTGTAACATTGTGTGGGAAAGTCCAGCACGGAACTAGATTACGGGACAAGATCAAAGGAACATCACTCCTCTCTTTTAAACCTTGTAAGGTGCAATGATACGCTAAGACAATTGTGTATAAAATTGAAAAGAGTAATAGACATTGGCTGCAAACCATGTAGTTCAAGGCACAAGTCAGAGTAAGTAGTACTTAAAAGGCATGATGATTAAGGACTTACAACAGCGGCTTTGACTGGTGTAGTCATGCCCTTCTTGTTGCTGGTGTGATAGTCCTTGAAGATTTCCACAACATTTGGTTCAAGTACTTTTTGGTCCTTGCGGGCTTTCCTCTGCATTTCGAACAAGTCAATATAGATCTGATAATATGGTACAGCGAAAAGAGTGAAACGACAGCTAATTACAAGAGCCTCACAGTGTGCAATATAGCTATGAGATCCTGTCGTCTGTTGGAATTTCACTTTCGTATGGTTGGCCTTGTTCTTTGAACAGTTCACCTACAAGAAGATAGATTTGTGTGGCACATGCGTAAATAGGACTTCAACATGTGATCTGATCACATATATATATATATATATAATGTGCCTGATACTTTAGATCAGACCAGTGTTTAACAAGGCCCTCCAGTCTTCATCCGATATATTTTCCACTGGAGATGTTTGGGAAAGTTCATTGTTAGCCTTGCCTTCAAAGTGAGTTTTCCTCAAGTTATACCGATACTGTCGCAGTGCAGACTTGAAAACATGGGTGCAAGCTTGTCTGGTTGCATCATCTTGGCTATCTAACTTGAACCTCATCTCTTGAAAATTATGGGAGTCTCATTATCAGCAACCTAGAAAGTATGGGACAGAGCAAGACGATATTACTAGTTTCCATACATAACCATACTTACATATAAATGGTCGAGGAAGGTGTTGAACTGGGTTTCATCTTTGTCATTCCTGTACTGAATCCATGTTGGGAGGATACGTACATGACCCCTAACGGAAACCGCTACCTCTGATACTAACTTGGCTGACTCTATAGCGTCACGTGGCCTTTTTAAACCTTCCTCAAAACGGATCTCTGTTCTTTCTCCTCTAGATTTAGTTAACCTATCGAGCATTATCCCTGATGTTTGTTTCCTCTTCCGCCTAGGTGCTAGTCCAACAAAGAACATAGGAAGTGTTAGTGTCCATCAAACTGTGAGACTACATATAAAGAAGCATGCAACTGTAACTTGACTCCAGCAACTACCTTCTTGCTGTTGAAGCTCACAAGGTTCGTCTGATATTGCCAACTCATCTTGTGTCAAGAGTGCTTGGGAAGTAGTGTCAGGTGGCAAGGGAGCTTGGGAACGTGCTGCTAGCTCAGTTGACGCACGAGTAACTCGTGCAGCTGGTAGTACTGTGGTAGGTGTTGCAAGAACTAGGGCTGTCTCTGCTTGTTTGGTGGCAGCTATTTGTTTCTGTTTGGATTTTTTTCAGCTCGTGTAGCATGGGATGTCGTGTTTGTAGAATTTTCAGCTGGATTTTGACCTTCTATTGCACCATCAGTACCAGCAGAATCTGCAGGATTTATCCGCTTCTCATTCCCTGCCATTCTGTGTTTCTTCCTCTTTCTTTGTGCCATGTTAAGTCAAGCCGACAAGAAAAATGAATAACAATTTACTTCTTTAGAACAAATTAATGCGTGATGGAGACAAACTGAACTTTGATGTTAAACAACCATATGATAGGAGGATGTAATATGTATGAAAAACAGGACGGAAGAGATAACCAGAACTATGATGTGTAAACTAAGAAGAAGACATTTCACCAAATTAGAAGAAATGCAATGGAAGGTAGACACCATATGAAAGATGCTACAAATATCACTTTGCCAAGTTAACAGTGTCTCATCATAAATGGTGTTTAAAGAAATGTGAAACAGGACAAGAAATAAATCATATGCAAGATGCAAACAACATCACACTGCCATGTTAGAGGTCTCTCGTCATTAGTGCCATTGCATATTCACAGCTTATGATGTGTAAACTAAGGAGAAGGCATTTCAACAAATTAGAAGCAATGAAAGCTAGACACCATATGAAAGATGCAACGAATATCACTCTACCAAGTTAAAATTGTCTCGTCATAAGTGCCATTTCAACAAATTAGTAGTACAAGCTAGAAAAGAATGCGAGATGTAACCTATATCACACTCCAAAGTCAAACGTGTCTTATGATAAGTGATTGTTGCAGGTTACACAACAGTAGTAATTTGATGTAAGAACATGGTGTGATAGACAGATATTGTATGTTCTAGAAAAAGGAACACGTGTCTTATTCAAGTATAATGTGTAAAGTAAGCAGATGGAATTCAACAAAATTAGAAGCAATACAAGCTAGACATCACACATAACATGCAACCACATATAACAGTGCCAAGTTAGAGGGAGCACCGGTGATGGTGCACTAGGGGAGACGTGCTCATCATAAACACAGCTTTGTTGAGTGTCTATGCATGTGTTGTCTTGGAAATCATCTTGGGGGTGTGGAGGAGTAGAAACTGTAGAGGCCCTCCGTTCGGAAGGAGCACCTTTATCCGCTGCCTTGCTAACTTCCTTCCACTTTATTGATTTTGAATTGTCAAGTAAAACCGACAAGAAAAAGCAATAAAATTCTCTCTTCAGAACTCATTCATGCATGATACTGACAATCACTACTTTGATGTAAGGCAAACACATGATACCAGGATGGAATATGTACGAAAAACAGGACGGCATGGCATGTTCACAACTGTTTGTGTAAACTAAGCAGAAACCATTCCAACAAATAAGAAGCAATGCAAGCTAGACACCACATGAAAGATGCAACCAATATGACTCTGCCAAGTTAAAAGCGTCCCATCATAAATGGAATTTCAACAAATTAGAAGCAGCGCATGCTATAAATCATATGAAAGATGCAACTAATATCGCACTGCATATACTAAAGGTGTCTCGTCATATTGATTGATGCGGGATACAAAAAAACAATAGTTTTATGTAAGGACATGCTTAATAGACAGATGTACTATGTACTAAATACAGGAAGGCATGTCACATTAACAGGTATAATGTATAAGCTAAGCAGACTAGCACATGCAGTTTAACCAGATTGGAAGAATTACAATCTAGACACCATATGCAACATGCAACCACATATCACGCTGCCAAGTTAGAGCAAGCACCTGCGATGCTAGTGTAGGGGAAATGTTGTAATCAACTACAGAGCTACGTTCACTATCTTCATCTAGCATTTCTGTTTCTTGAGAATCATGTCGGGAGGCTGACGCTGCATTCTTTAAATGAGGAGTAGTCCCCTTGCCTGCCTGCCTCATCATAAGTGATTGATGAGGGATACACAAGAACATTAGTTTGATGTAAGAACATGGTTAATACACAGATGTACTAGTATGTACCAAAAACAGAAAGGCATGTCATATTCAAAGGTATAATGTGTAAGCTAAGCAGATGCAATTTAACCAAATTGGAAGCAATACAAGCTAGACATCCGGCTGGAGTGGTGAGCATGATCATCTAATACCTGAGAGCCTGGTGGGAGGCGGGCTGCTTCGCCACCATCGCAGCTTTTTAGTTGGCTTCCAGGTGATGCCTATCTTTGCTGGGCTTGTCACTAGCTCGGCCAGTGCCCTGACTAGTTATTTGTCTTCTGGTGCTCACGGATGGTAGTTCATGTAAAAAAATATCTTTCCTTATCTTAATAAAGGGGCTGTTTGGTTTGTGACTAACTTTGCCAAATGTTGCCACACCTAAAGCTAGGCAAGTTTGACTAACTTAGGTGAGTGTTTGGTTCAAGCCACACCTTAGGCAAGCCACACTTGGACCCCACATGGCATACAAACAAAAAATGTGGCAAGATTCCCTTAGGCTTGCCAACTTGTGGCTTTCATTTTGATGAACTAACCTTAGGAAAGCTTTGAAAAAATATGTGGTAAAGTGTGGCAATGCTAGGCCTAGAACCAAACAGCCCCAAAGACCGACTTCGGCCTTTCGAATACAAGCTAGACACCATATGGAACATGCAACCACATATGACACCGCAAAGTTAAAGCAAGCACCTGGGATGGTGGTTCATTGCGAGCGAGGTCATCAACTCCAGAGCTACGTTTACCGTCTCCATCTACTGGCACTACACCCTTTATGGCGATGTAACGTGTCGTGCCTAACCGCGAAGAAAGCTGGGTCAACTTCTCTCGTATCTTTTTTGCTTCTCTTGAGGTAGACTCTGAAATACCCTTGCATAAAAACACAATAGTGAGAGTATGGGTGAAGAGTGTGCAGAACTAGTGCACTGTAAAAGTAGCAGATAGCATGTGGCTGAAAAATAAATGACAGGAGACATATGATAGCTCTACAACATTGCATGGCAAACAAAATTAGATTCTACTCTGTATGATTTTGTAATATATGAGCACAGGAAATGCAGGTACTCCTCCAGCACACCACCACATGTGGTCATATCTAAGATAACAGTCGACTGAAAATAAATAGGTCAGTCGATTTTTTAATGAACCGTCCGATCTATAAGGAACGGGCAGATGGCCTTCGTCTACCTCCCGCCAGTCACTGTTGACGATCTTTCTCGAACCGCCAGCGACCACCGGCCCAGACCCCTGCCTCCGCCGCCCCGCCTTCCCCTCGACCTCACACCACCGCCGTGCTCGGTAGCGCCCCCAGGCCATCCCTTTAATCCCGGCCGACCTCCAGATCAGGCGCCAGTAGCTCTAGGCCACACACGCCCCTAAGATAACACCAAGGCGCTGCTTCCCCGGCGTAATAGGCGTACTAGCGCCTGTTATGCCGGGGAATGCTTCCGTTAATTGGGAATCAACTGGCCAGAAATTGAAATTCAGGGGGGCGACGGACCTCTAGCTAAGGTGAAATAGTATATGAGGAGAAAGCTTGTGCATCGCGAGTTACTAGGAACATCCAGTATGAAGAAGAAGCAGTCAACTAGTGTCTTCTGTGGGATGAATACCGTGCAAGCAGACATGTAAGATTTGCACGAATAAGGGAAGAGGAGTACCGTTATCGGTTGCCAGCGTGGTGTCGGTATGTCGCGGCGATCTTCTTGTTTTTGCCGGGGGAACCGATGTTTTAGAGAGCCGTGGATCCTTGGAAAAACCCATGGCCAAATTGTTGACTGTGTTGTCGTGGCCGTATATCGGTGAAGGGGAAGCAGATCCGAGGCGGCGAAGGACGGCGTAGCAGGAACAGCTCCGGTGCGGTGGACGGTGGCGAAGTTGGAGCGGCAGCGGTGAGATGCAGGACGGCGTGGTTGAACTGGCTCGGGTACGGACGCCTCGGCCTCAGCTTCGACTACTAGCCGTGGAGGGTGTTGCGGTTGAGGTTGCGGTGGACGACGACGTCGGGTATCGGCTCCGGCGTGATGGAGGAGGGCGGCGATTGATGGGTGGGATGGGGTGGCGGACGGAGGACGCTGGGGTTTCGCGGCTGGTGGAGAGGTAGTTTTGGCGCCCACGGAGTACGAATGGGGAATCGGACGGGTGGGGGGGAACCATGTTTCGGTCAGGGACGCGCTTGTTTTTGGCTTTTTTGAACAGAAGATGGGACACGCTTGTTTGAAATTTGGGGAAAGTACAAACTTTGCCCCCCTCTTAAATTTCGGACCTACTGTGGGTCGGGGGTAGGATGGTAATCCTAGGTGTCCCAAATAGTGGGCGGGAGCTATTTCGGCCGCGTGCATGTTTGCTTAGGCGGCCATTGTGTATGAATGTTTTTCGGAGGCGGTTGCGTGGCGTCTAGATGAAGCTACAAACCTACCCCGGTTTAGACCTTTGGACGTCGGGCCGGTAGGTTTCACGGGTCGGAGTTATTAGAAAAGTAATTTCCTTGTACTACCAAACATTGGTCTCACGCGGTTTCGGGCGAGTAGAGGCTCTTTTGGCGCTTCGTTCGAAATTTTGAAACACAAGCATTCACGTTTAGAGTACTCTTGAACTATGAGGATTGACCTAAATAGACAACGTTATATTTGACCTTGTATGTTTGAAAACCTCATTAAATTATCCGCTTCTTTTTGAAATTTTGACACTTGAAAATCCTATAACTACGATTATTTTGGAATGGAGGAGCTAAATTTGAATCTATTTTGTACACGACTACATATGCTATTATGTACAAAATCAGAGCAAAGATTGGTGCCCCCATAATTTAGGTATGATTTACAAATGCCATGATATCAAATTCAAATAATTGAATGGACTTCATGTTGAATTCGATTTTTTTTAACTACCTTAAGTTGAATTCAAGTGTATGCTAGTTCATAGGTAGCTATTTATAATGTTCATTGTGTAACTTTCGTATGTATAATGTGATTTACACACACAACATGAACTATACTCACGTTTATATTCGATTGCTAAAGTAATGCATTGTCTAGAGTTCAAAATACTAACTATGTGGATCAATTGTGTTGAATAATAACATAGACATGCTCAAATTCAATAGAATCTAGATGTTTGATGGATCAATGACCGCTCCTAACGCGAATTGCAAATATCATGATCCCATCCTAATATTTGGATACATTTTATATCTTTAATCAATGTGTACAGGAGTCTTTTACGTGTGATTTCACTCTCCATCGGTGGTCTCTCACACATGCTCACACACTCTCTCCCGAGGTGTCTTTCTCGCACACATGCTCTAGATATAACCCTCCCTCCCCCCCTCTCGTAACCATTTACAATTGTTTTCACTAACCTTTCTCACAAGCACTCTTCCTCTCGCAAGCATACACATGCACAATCCCCATCGACCCTTTCTATATACATGGACCTGCCTACGTGTCTCATGTGGGCACATTATCTTTAGGCATGTCTCTCACGCATTGTCTCACAACTCTCTTCCTAATCGACGAGTATGATTCTACCAGAGCATTCTGTAGGATGCCCCTTAAAGTTAGGTTGGATGAATAGTAATATCAGAGATAAAGGGGTTACCTTAGTCCGAGAACCTAGGGTTACAAATCCTAGCCGGATTTGTCAGTGGACACAGAGTCCTTCACAATTCTGCTATCTTTGTCTTGTACGACTAGTCATCCATGGGTCTTCCTAAATGCGTCACGGGCCGACCAATGTAGCACAGGACGGAACTGAATGAAGGGCCTCACCTCGACCCACCAGACCTCACACAGTGACACACCCTCTGCCCCCACGTCTCATTATCTTCTTACACCCACACATACCAACACAAACACCACACACACAAAAAAATTCTCCTGGTGCCTCTATTCCCTCCCCCCTTGCATATACACACTCAAGGGAAGGGAATCTCTCGTTGTGACGGCATATTCGTCTCTCTCTCTCTACACCACTCTCATTTGTTGTGCTATCTCTCCCACACCCCCCCCCCCCGGCCTCTATCCATGCCTCTCTTGAATACGTAATACACACACATACCTCTCTAGGCCCCGCCAAATGCATCAACTACACATTCACACATGTTACATCACGTACCCCATTGATCTAAAAAGCCCTCTCTTCACGTTTATTTCGCATACAACATTCCTTTTGAATAAAGTGTGGCCAAAAAATTATTTTAGAGTTTCTACATATATACAACATTACAAAGTTATATGGAGGAGTATGAACGCTAATTTGCATTGCATGGTACCCACAATGATATTTATTCCGCACTGTGAATTTGTATATTTTTATACTATATACAAAGCTAGTCATAATAAAGAGAAACGAAGAGCATCTCTCTCTCCATCGCATACCCCCCCTGTACGCCCCTTTCACGTATGCACACAAAACTATCTCCAGGTCCTCTAAAACTAAGCCCCCGGAAAATTCACGCATGTTTCATCTTTCTCTCGCGATATATGCAATGATGATCATTGTATTTGAAGCGAAAGCACGATACGTACATTGGACTTCAGAATCCACTCATTGCGGTCACCATTTCCGTTTAGTGGTTATTATACAGTCACGGGCTCACCGTACAACTCTATATTTGCTCAAGACATGACTAGTTGACCAGTTAAACGCTCCACGTGGCACCTCTAGTGTTGCATCACATTATCTCACTACCATCGTGCCCACCTGTCGGCTTGTATCTACTCTACATCTACACTCTTATAAAATACATAAAATACACTCCTATAAAAACAGAGTTGGTGATGATGGTGTGCCTGCCATCCTGCAATATAGGCCATCCGATTTATATCTGACGGATAGGAAAGAAACTATGGCAATTTTGCAAAAAGGTACCCACACACCTCTCCACATTTGAAAATAAGGCCTTCCCTCATTCATCCTTTTCTCTCACAAGATAAATTAGTCATACAGATGCATCTTGATATTACGTGCAACGTACGGGCATCTTGCTACTAAGAATGAAAACAAATGACAAAAAATATTTGGAAGGTGGTTCGAAGTCATGACCACGGGCACAGCAGACAAGGTGGCCTTGTATTTGTATGCTGAGCCGTCTGTTTTAACACACATGAGCTGGTGTGGTGATTATACACACACGCATGCATGCACACAAACTGCATTCACGCAACACTCACACAAACACATGCATCCACGCATGCACGCAACACTCACACATACACACGTAGCCACGCACGCACGCAAAACTCACACGCACACACGCATGCATGAATGCACACACCAGTACACCACACGACCAACACACACTCTCACGCTCAAGTGCTCAACCTACACGTGCATGCGCACACATCAGGCCCTGACAGACACATACACAACCAGGTGATTCCCGCGCACAGGGTGGAGTCTTGTCGCGCCTGCGTAAATTTGTGTTTATCTGACCTTTTCCCTATGCGAACTGACAGGTGGGACCCACAAGGAACGTGGTTAATTTAACTAGTCAACATGGCGCCACACAGACTATTTGGCCGGTCAACAGAGTGCAATCCGATGCTGAACCGTGAGCAAGTGACCGTATAATCACCGCAAAACGTATATAGTGACCGTAATCAGCTTATTCTGAAGTTTGGTGACCGTATTACGCTTTTCTCTCTGTAGGCCCTCCAAAACTACATCTCTACACGTTCTCGCATGTTACATCTAACAACTATGCGATACAGCACTACTACTACACTCTAACACAATAAATCATATGTGTTTTTAGTTTTACTAGATATCATATTGTTACTTAGACCTCTCCCAATGCATTGGTGCTAAAGTGGGGTGCTAAGTGCATTAAAATGCTTAGCAACTAATGTCCCCAATGCATCGGTGCTTAGGTTTTGTAGCTAAGTCTTCTCTATTTAATTGTTTAGTAATAAAACTCCTTCATGTATTGGTTGGTAGTCTTTTTGTCTAGGTTCATGTGCTTAGCATTGGTTCTTGTTGGGGTCACCATAATCCTCTCTCTCCTGTTTAATTGCTTTGCCACATCATTTTTCTGCCTATGTGGCATCCTTAGCACCTTTACACCGTGGAGCACTGGGAAAGGCCTTAATTATTCAGTTTGCATACATTAAAATTTCCTTTGAAATGTATGGCCAGTATCATCTACCGCGCGGGAAAAATCCCGCCCTTTCCTGTTTAATTGGGTTTGTATCGATGGATCGTGTGAAACAGCAAAACTATAGTACTATACAGTACAAGTGACAGTTCACTGGGCCGTCGTGTCGTGTACTCCTCCATCATAAGAGTGGAGCGCTCGCTTTCATAAATCTTCTAGTCCCTTTCACCGACATGTGGAACATCAAGCTACCGGGTCCACGTGCCATACCGGAATATAGTGCAAAGCAGCCGGGGTGAAGCACCCCAGTCATGGCGCCTGCGTAGTAATGAGCAATGAGGTGTCAAATCACAAACCTGCACCTTTCCCATAGTTAAGTTGGAGGGACGGAGTAATAATGCTAAAAAAGAAGTTGGAGGGACGAAGCAACCATCATTTCACTCGTTGCTGAATCTGCTTCTCCCTCATCTTCTTCAACTTAACCACGTGTTGCTTCTGTCGTTGTTCTGCCTCATGTGGGACGCGGATCGGCTTGGTAAAGCACTGACACATGGGACCGCATGTTAGCAAACTGCCAGGACAACGTCCTCTAAAAATAAGAAACCTCCCCCGCCATCCGCGCGGCAAAATCACCTCCTTTTTACTAATCTTGATTCTATAATTTTTTTTGATCAATATAATTGAGATTTGTATAGATAGCGCACAGGAGCAAAACCAAGTGGTGCGGTTAAGGGCATCCACAATGTAGCCAAATGTGAAAATAGCTTTTGGCATCGTGGGAACCATTGTGGACGGTGTTGCCAAAGCCAAAAAGATGGAACCGAAGCTCCTTGATTGATTGATTGATTGATTGAAGGAATAGAAAAATGCAACGTCTCTCCTCTTTCTCCCATGCTTGGACGCATGTAGTAAAGTATAGAGCACAGAGTCTACTCCCCTGTCCCTTTTATCACAAATCACAAAGCAGTGAGGCATCAAATCACAAAAGCACGGACAAAGCAACCATCATTTCACTCTTCGCTGACTCCGCTTCTCCATCGTATTCTTCGAGAAACCATCTCACCGCACTAAGCTGGTTGGACGAGGCTATTGTGTACTCCTAGTAGTACTGGTCCTTTGGTTCAATGGACTTCCTGGATGCAAATAAGGTGGTTGTCTCGGCTTGCAGGCGGCACTTGCGAATGACTTACCGTGGTCTCCCTCAATGGTGTTCTCCGTCGAACGCACTTCGCCAAACCATAAAAAAAAAAGATGTCATCGACGTCACCGCAATGGGGAAGGAAGTCAAATATAGTTACTACCTCCATTTTCTTTGTACACAAGGCCAGTATATCAAAATTACAATTTGCAAAAGGCCACACTAATCGAGGCAAAATTGATGGGGTTTTCCTCGTACTAGCAACCAAGGACATTAATATCCCTTGCATGCATGCGGAAGTGAGAAGGTTGGTTTGCATGGCGCTGCATTAATCAAGCGATGAGGAGTGAGATGGTTAGCTCTTTGTTCTTTGGAGAAAAAACTACGCATTAATTGACATGTGAAACGAGGATTTGTACCGATTAAATCCCGCGAAGGAAAACCCCGCCTTTCTTTTTTAACACTAGTAATCCTAGTACGTACGTACTTATCCTGTTTGGGTCTAGGCCTTGCATTGCCAAACTTCGCCACACATTTTTGCCAAGCTTGCCTAAAGTTTTCAAAATGGGAAGGAGGTACACTTGCGCACGGCTGTCGCGGTCGCACCGCACCCTCACACGGTCACTCCTGCACGCCGCGGTCGCACCGCACCCTCACACAGTCGCTCCTGCACGCTGCAAACCCAACCAAGGGAACGCACCCTCACTGACACATGATGTCGCATGTGAACAAACTAAACTCAGCCATCCTACCGCTGACACATAATTTTCGTTCATAGAGTATGTTTATCCAACCGCATGTTGGGGAGTATCCGTACAGCCGTGCGGTGGTCTGTTGGGGAAGAAGAAGAGGTGAGGAAGAAGGAAAGAAGGGTTAGGAGACGTAGGATATTCATCCAACTGCCTGAAATGGTAGACTGATCCAAGTCAGGCGACTTGCATAACAAATATGTTTTTACACAGCAAAAGATCCATAAAAACTACAACATAAAGAAAAACTATCACTGCTCGCGGAACGAGACGGCCTCGTTGTCTTTGGCTGCTGGCGCGAACTAGCCGTAGCTGCCGTGTTTGTGTCTCCGCACCGTGGTTGTCCTCGGCCTCCAGCTACTCGTTCACGCGGAGCGGGCGGGCGCTCTGCACGGACGAGAGCACAACACGGTTCAAGTCGAGGACGTCCGGTTCCGCCTGCAGGAGGGCCTCGATGGCGGCGGCATCCGCACGCTACGCGTCGAGTCGAGCCTCTACCGCCCAGTTCAAGTCCAGGACGTCCGGTTCCGCCTGCAGGAGGGCGTCGATGATAGCGGCATCCGCGCGCTCTACGTCGAGTCGAGCCTTTGTCGCCCGGTTCAAGTCCAGGACGTCCGGTTCCGCCTGCAGGAGGGCCTCGATGGCAGCGGCATCCGCGCACTCTGCCTCAAGTTGAGCCTCCGCCGCCCGGTTCACATCCACGACATCTGTTTCTGCCCGCAGGAGAGCCTCGATGGCAGCGGCATGCGCGCGCTCCGTGTCGAGTTGAGCCTCTGCCTCCCGGTCCTCCTTTAGTATCGCCATGTTGAACCGCTGGTCCGCCTGCACCATCGGGGACTCGCACGCTGGCACGAAGTCGACGTCCATCCTATCATACCCATCGGGGGCCTTCTGCGCCGCGACCTCCGCCATGAACATTGGATCGGCTTCCTCCTCCTCGTAGCTTGGCACCAAAGAACTCGGGGATTGGCCCGCCGCAAAGCGAGCTTGGGAGCGGAGGTCTGTGGCGCCGATCGCCGCCGTGATTTCTGCGCGGCGCTCCGACATTAGCATCTTGTAGTAAGTGATCTTACGGCGCACCATGGCTTTCCAGCAAACTAGGGGATGCTTGATGCGGGCTAGGGGATCGAAAGGTGGGGGGATGGGCTGGAGATTAAGTGTGGTTTTAGGGCAGTGGCTGGCGTAGACCGAGTAGTGAAGGTTCTGGTGTGAATAGTGGTTCCGGTGACGACTGGTCAATCGGTTTTGACTGTACATCGCTCTTGTCGTGTTCGCATTGTAGCCCAACATGCTGGACCCTCCACGTCACTCACTGAATGGAATGCGCTTCGTCTTGCGTTTTCGCTCGCTTGTGGGACCGCAGTTGAGAGCAAACCGACGTCCCTCCCCCACCCCCGTACGCATCATTTATTATACTACCACTTCCTCCGTTTTATGCGGAGTAAATAAAAACAGAGGGAGTATACTACAGATGAGGATCCCCTGACATGGACGAACCCATTGAGTAACTGACATGCGGGGCCTAGCAAGCATGGGGTCCGCCAGTAAGTGACCGAAAGGGAGGGTAAGGCAGGGATACCTACGTCAGAGGATCCACTTCCACTACTACTCCCTCCTTCCATTTACTATACAGGGCCTAATGCATTTTTCGAGGCTAACTTTGACCAAATGATAGAGTAATAATATATGACATGCAACTTACACAAAGCATACGGTCAAATTCGTATGTGAAAGGAGTTTCCAATGATATAATTTTCACATTATACATCTCATGTACTATTAATCTTGTCAATAGTCAAATGCGGTTTTAAAAACGCATTAGAGCATGGTTAATAATATAGCTAGTCGATGGCTATGAGGGACTGCCATGTCATCTATAGCCATCATCTATTATATGCACTCATACGGTAGTGTGGGCTATAAGGTTGGCTATTTCCCGCAAAAAAATATATAAGGTTGGCTATTGTATTAGTACTTTTTTCCATCTCCTCTCTATCTCTTTCTTCATATTTATTGTATTTAACTAGGAATGCGTATATAGCTAAGGCTCTTGCATGAGAGCTCACTCCCCTTACTTTTTCACATCTCTCTCCTCCACATAGGCCCTATATAAATGGAAGGAGGGAGTACTACTATGAGCGCTGCATACTCTAGTAAGATGTTGTTAGTACTCCACGTGTACTATTGGACAGGGAGCTTAAAAAGTTACTATTGGACTGGCTATACATGGCGAAATCCTAGTAGGAAGAGCATGCGCGAGAACAAGCACATTCACGTGGTTGAAAACAAATTGGAAACCATCTCGAGTACAAATCTAGGAGTATGTACGAATCTAACAATATTGATTGGGCATTGTTGAATGTTGATACTTTTTTATCAAAGTAGAGATACTTTGACTACACATAAAACTTATATGTACACTAGAAAGGATAGGAGGGAGTATATTGTACGTTCAAAAACGAAACGAACATTGAATACCCTTTATATATGATTTGCGGATGCTATGATCGCCGGTTCAAAATTTTGAATCCGCCTTAGGTATCACGTGCCCCCACTCGTTCTCTCCCGATTTCATCTCGGGGTCCGGAGATCGATTGAAAGAGGACTAGGGCGGGTACATGCGAATGATACTCGGCGGAATGTTCAAATGAGGCATGCAGGAGGATGGACTCGACCGGAGGGCGACATGATCGATGGAGAAGAGGGTTGGAGAGGAATGAGAAATAAGCAAACGCCACATGATTATACTTGAACGGCTCAAATAAACAATAAGTTGTCTTGCTTGGCCTACATAGTGGAAGGCCTAATGCGCAACGCGGAGCACTGACGCTCGAATATGGCCAGGAAAACAGGGAAACCAACATGTGGGGCACACCCGTCGGGACAACATAGCGCAGACTAGTCCAATGGAGGAGTTGGCCCACGACCTCCTCGCCACCGACAACCATTCATGTGGGTCGTTGGGGCCAACAACGTGGCGCAGCTCCAGCACCGCCTCTGGACACGGTGACCGCGGTGAGCGACACACTCATATCGTCGGTAGACATGGTCGGTTTCAGTGTGCCGAGGGTGACATTAGTGCTGTGGCACGACCAATAGTATGTTTGGTTTGTGCCCAAGGTTGCCCCATCAAAGCATTGGGTAGCCAAAATTTCGGGTTAGGTATTGGTTGCCCATGATTTGGCCAACATTGGCAAGAAAAATGAACTAGAGTTGGCTAGAGTTCATTGGCATTCCAAAAAAATGGCAACCATCCAAACAAAGACCAATCTTTGGGTCATGACCAAAATTTTGGTAAGGTGCACTTTGGCCACAATCCAAACACACCCCAACACCCGGCTCGTCGAGGATGCACGGGGCGCCGCGACGCGTCCGCGGAGTGGTGTAGCGCGGCCAACTGCATCCTCAGGACCTGAGACCATGCCGGGTCGTCTTGCTTTTTCAATGACATGCGGGGATCGCATGTGAGCAAAGGGCATCTCCAACGTTGCCACGACCGCAGCTGACTACCCTGGCACACCAAAACCCTCGTCCCTCGCGCCGTCGTGCGGTGCATTCCCAGCCGGCGCCAGCTGCCCGCATTCATGTCGTCCATTCGTATGTCGTCGTTAAGAGGCTCGGTGCCCGAGGAACCAACTCCGGTGACTTAATGATGCACCCGGACGCTTGGCCTCACCGGAATGCGCTACTTAAAGCGGCAATGCCCAGCAGTCTCCACACCATGGCGCATCGTCCTACTACCTGGCACCACATCCACCATGATCGCAAGTGCGAACGCTCTGCAAGAGAGCTTGTCTTCGGGGATGAAGCTCGAGGTCGCCGCCCTCGCTCAAGTCGCCTCTCACGACGCAATAGCGGCGTAGCCGAATGCGGACGCGACCGCACAAGCGGTGGCCACGCTGGCGGCCGATGACGGGAGCACCGTCAGCCACGCGTCCTACTTGCCTCCGTCCAACGTCCGGCACCGCCGAGGTCGGGGACTCCTCCGAGGATGAGTAGGGCATGGGAGGCGGCAGGGCATGGTGTGCCAACTGGCCGGTCTGTATCCCGTGTTCTACTCTTCCTCGCCGGAGACCGCACCTTCACTTCACGGGTCTTGAACCCCGCCCCCGTACATAGAGATCGCAGATGGAGGACGTCGGTCGCCGCCGTAGAATAGGTTTAGGGTTGGGTTTCTTTTATTTTTCTATCCTATAAAAGTTTGAAATGTAATGAAAATCTGTCGTGTTTGCATTAATCTCGGCCGGTGTATATGAACTTTCACAATAATATAGTATATTGTAGGAGTACTAGCAAGATGCCCGTGCGTTGCACGGAAGATCAAGATCTTGTGGGAGAAAAGGATGAACGAGGGAAAGCCTTATCTGCAAATGTGGAGAGGGGTGTAGGTAAATTGTCATAGTTTCCTTCCTATCCGTTAGATATAGATCAGACGGCCTATATTGCAGGATGACAAGCACACAATCATCACCAACTCTACTTTTTATTGAACCGAGACAAATCTAACATGCAAAGTAAAATAAACACATAGGGTCTATACATACACAATTTATCTTAGGCACTCCAATAGTACATCCACTACACATTCACGCATTTCACATCTTTCTACATCTACGGGAACCTACGAAAGGGTTATCGTAAATTGCCTCTCTCTCTCCTCCCCTGATTTTCATGGTGGTGGGCCCCTCCCTCCCCCAATCTACAATCAACAACTCACACGTTTCACATTACGTTAATTGTGTAACTGGAATTACGTAGGTGTAGCATTACTCGTCCTAAAAAACCCAACTAAGCCAACCTCCCAACATATCGCGCAGAAAAAGACCCGGCTGTGCCATTTTAGTCGGGATTACCGGATTACTAGTAGTAGTATCGATGGATCGCGCGAAGCAAAAAAAATTTGAGGGGGCGAAGCACCTAGTTTAAAAGGAAAAAAGGCGGTACACTCACACCACTCCTGTCGCGGTCGCATTGCACCCCACACACGTTCAGTCCTGCACACGGCTCACGCAAACGAAACGCGCTTCGGCTTGCCTCTTCACTGACACGTGGGACTGCACTTGGAGAAACCGACCATGCGCCAAACTCCCCCCGCCCACCGCGCGAAAATCCTCCCCCCCCCACACCCAAAAATTCCCCCCAAATCCAATTCAACCTCCCTTCGGCCAACTAACCAATAATATTCCCCAAACCCCCTCCCCCCCCCCGTCCCCCTCCACTCCATTCGCTCCGCCAAAGCCGCCCTCCCTGCCGCGCTGATACATCGGCGCCGCGGTTCATCGAGGGGACGCACGGCGATCCTCTCGCTCCCACAGTACGCTCTCGTAGACTATCGTCCTCTAGCCACGCCGCCACCACTGGCTACGTTCTTATGGAGGCGCAGGGCGGTCAGCGCCACCACCGCTGGCGACGTTCGTGTGGAGACGCACGGCGGTCAGCTTCTCCCACGGTACGCGCATTCTAGACTGAGTCCCCGTTCATGTCGGTGTAGCGCTGAATGTTAGCTGATAGACGTTGTTAATCTCACTGTTTGCCGAAGTAGTTTATAGTCAATATGCTCTGCTTAAGAAGCTTCCTTGCCCTGTTCTGCACTCAATCTGCTTAGCTGAGATGGCATGCCAAGGCCGATTAGTTGCTAAAATACCATGCCATATATTTATTGTGACATAGATTGCCATGGTCTAGTAGCCAATCTGTTAGGTGAAATAGCTCTACACCGTTTTATACTCGATCTTTGTTGCTGCGATGGCCTTCGATAGTTTGATGGCTGTGTGCTCGGCCTCATTGACTGCTGAAACAGCCTGCCATAATTTAGCACTCAAATCTGTTTGCTGAATTAGCTTTACATATATTTCGTTACTTAGATCTGCTCGTCCAAATATCTTGCCATAGCTTTAGACATCGACCTAGGTATTTTTTTCTGGACTTCATAAAAAAGCATATATGTTTTTCCTGTAATATCTAGTAGAAGAACTAATTTGTATGTCTAACAGATGGACAGGACTTGGATAACTTCTGCTCGAAGATTCTCCGCTGCATATGTCGAGGGGGTTGAAAACTTCATGAACTTTATCAGAGCTGAGTACGGTGGTCCGAAATCAGATGTGCTCTGCCCGTGTAGCAGTTGTATGAATTCAGTTACAAGACCCCAGTCAACTGTGCAAAATCATCTACACTTGTATGGGATGTCGGTCACATATACTAGGTGGGTTCATCATGGTGAAACTGTGAACGTCAATGTTATTGACTACGTGGAAGCAGCAGATCACCATCTTGATCTGCCTGATGCTCAGGTGGAAGAGGAGGAGGAGGTGGTGGTGGCGGAGCCAGTGAGTTTGACCAACATTGAAACAATGCTACGAAATGCTCGTGCATTCCGTGAACTTTCACCTGCAGAAGAAAAACGGTGGGCCCGCATGTTGGAACAATGCAACGTGGCTGTCACCCCAGGAAATAAGCTGTCAGTATTCTCAGCTATGGTCACCTTTCTTCAGGTGAAGACATCTGAGCGGATGACCAACAAATCATTCGATGCGATGTTGGCTGCTTTCCGCAAATCTTTCCCAGATGCGTCTGAGCTGCCACACACCTACAGTAAAATGAAGAATTTCCTTCGTGCAGTTGGAATTGGATATGATATGATCCATGTTTGTAAGAATAATTGTGTTCTGTTCCGGAAGGATTATGCCAACTTAAGTGAATGCCCGAAATGCAAATCATCAAGATGGAAAGATGGCGATGCTGTGAAGAGGATTCCTCATAATGTTCTGAGACATTTTCCAATTACACCAAGATTGCAGAGGTTGTTTCATGATGCTGAAACAAGAGAGGATGTACTGTGGCATTCTAGGAACCAGGAGTACAGAGATCAGAATGTAATGAGCCATCCATCTCATGGTAGTGAGTGGAAAAGCTTCAATGATAAACACAAAAAGTTTGCTGCTGACCCGAGAAACATTAGACTTGGCTTAGCTTCAGATGGATTTAACCCATTTGGCCACCAGAGCGCCACATATAGCATGTGGCCAGTGCTTGTTATCCCTTACAACATGCCTCCAAATGTCTGCACCAAAGAATCAAACTACATGATGGCCTTGCTCATCCCAGGTCCAAAAAGTCCTGGAAAGGATTTTGATTTGTTCATGGAGCCTCTTGTGGAGGAACTTCAACAGCTATGGAGGGGTGTTCTCACTCGAGACCTATATAGCAGCCCACCAGCTGATTTCTTTCTGCGTGCTGTTATAATTTGGTGCATCCATGATTATCCGGCTTTGGGCACTATGTCAGGGCGAACGACACATGGTTACAATGCATGTGTTCGCTGTGACAGGAATCCGCTGTCATACGCAATACTTAGCAAGATCTGTTACATTGGACACCGTCGTTTCCTTGCCAAGGACAAGCCGCATCCTAGAAAATACCGAAGACATGTGTTCAATGCAAAGCATGAAAACCGTGATGCGCCAAAGAGGCTCACCGCCGATGAGTTGCAAGTGGAATTAGAGAAGGTCAGGCATATTACACCAGGAAACCATCCTGGTAATGGTAGCGGGAAAAGGAAGCGTGGCAGGGCAGAAGAGAGATTATTGTTTACCCGCAGGTCCACTTTGTGGGACTTGGAGTATTGGAAAGATTTGGATCTGCGGCATAATCTTGATGTGATGCACATCGAGAAAAATATATGTGACAGCATTATCGGCACACTTCTTAATATTGAAGGCAAGACGAAAGATACCTTAAAATCTAGGATTGATTTGACACACCTGGGTATCAGAAAGGATTTGCAGGTGCAAGATGAAGGTAAACCACGGGATATGGCACCAGCTGTGTACGTCTTGGACAAGGTAAAAAGAAAAGAATTCTGCGAGGTCCTGTCACGTGTGAGATTCCCACATGGATTTGCTTCCAACCCTGAAAGGAGAGTCAGTGCAGATGGAAACAAGGTACAAGGGTTGAAAACTCATGACTGCCACGTCCTACTTCAAAGGGTTTTACCTGTTATCCTTAGAGGATTGGGCCGCCCTGACTTATACAGAGCAGTTGCAGAGTTGGGACAATTCTTCAGGGAACTCTGCAGTAGAAATATCAGGATAGATGCTTTGGAGCGTCTTAGAGACAAGATACCAACTATCCTATGCGACCTTGAGAAGATATATCCTCCAGCCTTCTTTGATGTGATGGTGCATTTGGCTGTTCATCTACCTGATGAGGCACTACTTAGAGGTCCAGTACAGTATGGCTGGATGTACCCTATTGAAAGGCGGCTAGGCACTTTCAAGGGCTATGTTAGGAACAGAGCTAGACCCGAGGGTTCCATTGCAGAGGCCTACATTGCTACAGAAGCGTTGACATTCTGCTCAAAATACATTGAAACAGCTGATCAGCTTAGCAAAGAGGTGGGTGAAGACAATCCCGGGCTCAATGTTTTCGATTATTCTGTTCGAGTTACAGGGAAGAGTCGACAAGAGGACAAACCTAAAGATTTGGACAAAATGGTTTGGTACGTGTTGAATAACTGTCCTGAGATACTACCTTATATCAAGTAAGTGCAGTACTGCAGCTTATACATCGTAATCTACTAAACTTGCAGCACATTCTTATATATTTAGATGTTTGACGCGATCACTATGTTGTGCAGCATCTACAAAAGGAGTTACTGCCGCAAAATCCAAGAAACATTGACAAACTGGTTATGGCAGGATTTGCGAAATGGTTCAAGAGCCATGTAAGCTTTTGAATTGCACTGTCAGTTTTTTTAATATATTGAGTACATAAGATGATCAGCTTGTCTATTTTCTAACCATAGGTTAAGAAGATGCGGGAGGATGGGCAGGCAGTTGATGATGCCCTTTACTCACTAGCAATGGGTCCTGATACTCGGGTAAGACATTATGAATCTTGCGTTGTTGGAGATGTGCGCTACAACACCCTTGCACGAGACGAAGGCAGGAAGACACAAAACAGTGCCATCATGAGCACGGATACGTATGACAAAGAGACAACTGAAATGTATGCTAACATAACAGACATTGTTCAGTTGCAGTATATCTCCAGTTTCGAGGATCATCGGTGTGTGGTTCTGTTGTGCTGTCGTTGGTATAACCTGTTTTCCAGGATCGCAAAACCCAGAGCTGATGATTATTTCAAATCCATCAATGTCAAGGCGGCGTACCAGACCAACGAGCCTTTTATTTTGGCAAATCAAGCAACACAGATATTTTTCTTGGAAGACACATTTGCACGTAGCGATGACTGGAGAGTATTGCAAAGGTTTGAGCAGAGGAATTCGTTTAATGAAGTTGCACAACAAGATGATGCTTACACTGCTCCTGATGTACAAGATAACACAGATGTTCCTAATATCTTTGAGAACCATCACGTCAATGACGCCGGCAAAAAGATTGCCTGTCGTGCTGTGGACATACAAGAGTTGATCAAGAAGAAGCCAACGTTCGAGGACGTTGAGGACGAAGAAGAAGATGACACCATGGGGAATTACGATTCAGACTGATACACATGGCGAAGATGTTGACGCTGCTGCTGCGGATGATGATTACATTGCTTTTGTCATATTTGCCTGTCAGAAGACGTTTTTTATCTACTATGTGAAATTGTGTTTGCTATGACAACTGAAACCTGATGAACATGTTGTTTAGTATTTTGCTGTGAGAACATCACTTGTTATGTATGCTGATTTGTGTTTGGTGATTGTATGACAACTAAAACATGATGACATTGTTGTTTAGTTGTACTCATATTTGGCTGTGAAACTTGAATTTGATGACATAGTTTGCTGTTGGACTGCAATTTGCTCGACGTCTTCGAATGAGAACAAAGCTGACCCGACAGGGCCTCTGCTATTTATTTATTTATGAGCAAAAGGGGATACCCCCTGATTTCCGTTAATAGAAATCATTAGATGTTCACAACACTACGCCCAGCCTGCTACACAGGTTTCATTCATTACTAGTTTCAGCAAAGTGCTCATGTCATAGCCACTGAATACATCACGAGTGCTACATACACTGCAAATAAAGAGACAATCATCCTACAGAGCACATCGATTTTGCCCATTATCTTCACAAGCTCTTTCATCTCCTCATTGCTGTCAAGGCCGTTCAGCAGCTGTTGCTTGGCCATGATCAGAGGAACTGCATCTTTAACCTTCTGCTCTGCATCTTTCTCTTCTGCGTTCCTTCAGTTACTTGTCCAACACCCCAACCTGCTGGTATTGGGATTCCTCGGCTAACCAAATAATCAGTGTAGTTGCATTCCCCCACATCAGCAACTTCCCAGAAATACAAATCACACGAATCTTCCCTTTTCTGCACGAATCAAATTGGAAGATCATCAACCAAACTATTAAAAAAATCAGCAACTGAAAGCAGCAGAACAACACTTAAACATATTATTACCCCATGATTCGGGCATTTGTAGAAGACTCGGCCAGGGTTGAGGATTGTGGTTGAGACGCGACGGATGACTCTACGTGATTTGCAGCAGTGGCACCACACCAACGGCAGCGGGTTGCGATGAGCAATTGGCTGCGGTGCGCGTGCCGGCGGGGGTGTGATGAGACCCACAGGCGATGGTACGGGTGGCGACTTGGCGCATATCTGGTTGTTGCCTGCTGAAGAGCAGGTGGACGAGCAGCCAGCGGACATGGTTGCTGCGGCCAGAGCTTCTGATGCTAGGCAGAGTAAGTAGAGAAGAGGAGAAGCGAATGTTGGATATGTCAGTTTCATTACTTGCAGAGTAGCATAGCACCATATATAGTCATAGTCTAGGTTTGGATTCGAACCAGCTACAGGAGCACGTCTCTCTTTTTTCTAAACTCGGCAACGTCTCTTTACTGGTACACTAGCTTGTTCTGTACGCCTTCCCAAGTCTTTGATTTTCTTTCCCTTTTTTTGCGAGGAAGGAAGGAGGACAAAATTGAGAGTTCCTGGGACTCGAACCCAAGACCTCTCGGTTGAAAACCAAGGGTGCTAGTCACTTATGTGGCGAACGTTCCCTGTGAGGAGGACGGCAGACGAACGCATTTTCCTCGCAGTTTTAGTTGTGACACAAGATCGAACGGTCGCAGTTTCGGGAATGTTATCAGGCCAACGAGCCCAGTTTTTCTTTTCTTCCTATATATAAAAAAGTATGCTACTTGGTGTCCGCTTAGTCAACAAACGATTGTGCCAACCTTGACCGTTGGATTGACATTCAACGTCTGTCGTGTTTCTTCAGTCTCTTCTTCCTCGAGCCGCCAAAGCCAAACCAGCGCCGGCGGGACCGCCTGCTCCCGCCTCCCACGGCTGGCTGTGCTGCCGCGCACGCATCATGGCCACATCGCACCCTAAAACTCTGCGCATCTTCCCCGGCTCCTGTTCGTTCCCGTCCGAGGCCTCACCATCGTCCTCCGCCTTGGTTCGCTCGCCGCGGCGCCGCCCTCCGGTGTTGTCAACATGGTCAACAACCGAGAGGAATAAGGAGATGACTGTACATGGTGAGGATGACAGTAGGGACCCAGCAGCGCGCGCAGTAATTTTGTTTTTTCGGGACGGAGAAGGGTATCAACTGGGTTGTGCGGGACACGTGGCCCGTCTAGCCCAGGCTTTTATTTCATATGTTTAGCACATGACCAGCCCAGTTTGTTTTTTTCCTTTCTGAAAATGGCTAGCCAGCTATTTTGTTTTTTGCAGAATAACCAACATAGGCCTACTTGCTTTTCTACGCCCTGCTGGGCCGGAAATCTTTCAAGACAAGGAGGGGTGCATTTTGCCCAGAAAATGGGCTATAAGTAATAAGAAATGGGCTATAAGTAATAATAAATGGGCTGTAAAATGAAAAAATACAGCAAACAGGCAATTAGTTCCAAAATACTGTTTTCTTTCGGATTTTGATATTTTAAATTTCATTGTTTTTGTGCGGGTAAAATTTCATTGAATTTAAATTAAGGTATATTTAGATTTAAAATTAATTTGAATCTGGCTAGAAATTTCGGGCTGTATGCTGTTTGGGACAGATTTGGAGGCTGACTTGTGGGTCTACTAGGTTGACATGTACTTTGGCTTTGTCAACTTAGTCCACAAACGATTCTAGCAGTAGTGGCCGTTGGATGTTAATCCAACGGCCGTGCTGCTTCTTCAATATCTGATCTTCTTGCTCCAGCCGCCCAAACCAGCTCCGGTGGGACTGCCGGCTGGCCTCCCGTGGTCGGTTGTGCTGCCGCACAGGCCGCACCGCCCCACCCTACTTCATTGCTGGCCAGGCCATTCCTCTACTCACCCACACCTCCTGTTATTTTCCGGCGACGGCAGCCGGACCAGTAAACCCTCGTACTCCCCACCGCGTGGGCAACCATTGCCGAGTCTTCCCCGGCTCCGTGTCGTTCCCTTCCTAGGCCTCGCCGTCGTCCACCGCCATGGTGCTCTCGGTGCGGCATGGTCAACATGGTTAACGAACGACATCCATCGGACGTGGACTATACGTGGAGAGACTGACAACTGGGTCCACGGCCGCACACAAGGAAATGCCTCCTTATTACGCGCAAAATAATGATTCCTCCACCTGACAGCTGGGACCCACCGGAAGGGCCTGTGTATTTCGTGAAAAAAATGTTCCCCCGCTGACATGTCGGACCCACCAGCTATATCTTTGCACGCAAGGACGTGCCTCCTTATTACGCACAAAAAGATGAATACCCCCTGCTAGTTGGGACCCACCATAGTGGGAGGATTACTTGTGGGCCAACTAAGTTGACGGGGATAGAGGGCTTTGTAAACTTAGTCAATATGAACGATTCTAGCTCCAGTGACCATACGATGTCCATCCAACGACGTAGTGCTTCTTCAACCTCTGGTCTTCTTGCTCCAGCCACCCAAACCAGCGTCGGTCGTGCCGCGTGGTCCTGCCTCCCATGGCCAGCTGCGCTGCCGTGGAGGCCTCACGGCCCCCTACTATTCCCACCGTTGGCCAGGCCCTACGGCGACGGCGGCCTCACACCGCAGCCGAACCAGTGAACCCTTGTACCCCTCTCCGCGCGGGCTTCCACTGCCGCGTCTTCCCCTGCTCCGTGTCGTCCCCTTCCTAGGCCTCGCCATCGTCCACTGCCCTGGTGCTCTCGGCACGGCGTGGTTAACATGGTCAAGGAACGACTTCCATCGGACGTGGACTGTGCATTGAGATGGTGACAGATGGGTCCACGGTCGCAGCAAGGAAGTTCCTCCTTATTACGCGGAAAATAATGATACCTCCACCTAACAGCAGGGACCCACCGGACAGGCCACCGTATTTTGCGAAAATAATGTTTCCCCTCTGACTGCTGGGACCCACCAGCTACATCTTCGCACGCAAGAAGTGCGTCCGAAAAAAAACGATTCGCCCCCTGACTGTGGGACCCCACTACATCTTCGCACGCAAGGAAGTGCCTGACAGTCGGGACCAACCTGGTTGAAGTGTACGTAGCATTCTCATTCTGGTCACGAACGTGTACGTACATACTGGTGGATGTAGAGGCGTGCACGTGTCGGAGTAGAGGCGCGCACGTGTCGGTGTAGAGGCGCGCACATAGCATGTACACGTACGTACAACGGCCAGTGTGCAAGAAAGAAAATACGGCCACGTATGTGTACATATGGGCGGGGTCTCGAACACCTACTCGCGCATACGTACGGCCAGGGCTCGTGTACATGGCTGGGTCGGAAGGGAGAAACAGTGTCGTCGTCGTGTTCATGGGGAGCCAACCGGCTGGTTCGGAACGGAATGCGTCGTCATGTTCATCGTGAGGGCTTGGACGGAACAGGCGATGGAAACGAGGCCTGGCGTACCGCATAACGGAGGAAACAGCCTTGTGTTCGACCGGCCACGTTCGAAACGGGATCATGTTCATCGGGAGGGGTCTGGCGTACCGCAAAACGGAGGAAACGGACCTCCTCTGGTCGAAACGGGTGTCCTATTGATTGGGAGGGGTGTGGCATACCGCAAAATAGACGAAACGGACTTGTGTTGGAGCGCTACGGTCGAAACGGGGGTCCTGTTCATCGGGAGGGGTGTGGCGTACCGCAAAACGGGACTCCACGGGATACTATTCATCTCCACCGTCGACCTCCTCCAGCCTCCACGGGCTACCGTCGGCCTCCACGGGCTCCTGTTCATCCAGCCTCCACCGCGCGCTACTCCACCGGCTACTGTTCAACCACCCCTCCATGGGCACCCCTTCACCGTCTACTGTTCATCCAGCCCTCCACGGGGTTGTCCTGTTCATCCAGAGGCAACGCCATGGGGTCTTGTTCATCCACCCCCACCGCTCACTGTTCATCCAACGCCCCCCGCCAACGCTCACAATTCATCCAATCGATTGGCTTCAGTTAGCAGCAGTAGCGAGGAATCGCTCGATCGGGTTCAGTTAACAGCCATCGATCGATCGCTCGGGTTCAGTAACGCGTAGCCTGCAGTGCAATTGCTCGGGTTCAGTTAGAGCCCAACGCCTCGCTCGGGTTCAGTTAGAGCCAACGCCTCGCACACACGCGCGTATGTGTACGAGAGAAACGCGCATCGCTCGGCCCCGACCACCCACCGTAACCGGGAGCTCCCCGAAATTTTCCTCGCCCTCCGCTTCAACCACATTTTTTTCCGTCATGGACGGCCCAAAGAATGTCATGCAGCTGCGTCTCCGGCCCGCCCAGGATGAAAAGCCCATTTTCTGTCATGATTTTTTGTCATAGAAGTAGGATCCCACCACATCTATGATGATACCGGGGTTTTGTCACAATTATCGTCATAGAAGTGTCATAAGTATGACAGACAAAAGTTTCGTTCGGCCCAAAATGTCACAGATGTGTCTTTTTTTTGTAGTGCAAGTGGCAACCCCCCAAAACAGTTTTGGAAACGGAGCTTCAAGCAAAGAGAACGAAATCCACAAGTTTGAGAGTAAGAACATGAGAGAGAGAGAGAGAGCAATGGTGATTTTTTTCTGGAGGTGGGAGATGACATGGGCTAAAGAGATGAGTGAGGAGACCCACTTGGGGACCACAACCCACTAGGGTGCGCCTCGGGGTTGTTGCGCGCCCTGGTGTCTCGTGGTCACCAGGTGCACACCCCCTCTGATGTTATTTGCATAAAAAATGCAGAAATATTCAAAAAAAATCATGTTAAATTTTCTAGGCATTCTGACCACTTCTATTTTGGGTCATTTTTTATTGCACGTGAAATCCAGAAAACAGGTAAACATGCCATTTTATTTTAAGTCCTCGCCACGGGTCGGCGGGCTCCAACGAACCCGGCAGAACTCCGACGGATTCTTCTCCTTGATCCAGCACCACCGACCCCGCCACTCATCCCACCTCTCCTTGTGGGCACCCTCCGGATACGTGCCTCTCCCTTGGACCCTCAGGATCCAGGAGATGCTTCCGGAGAGGGCGCTCCCTGGCTGGAGGCGAGGAGAGAAGTTGTGGCGGAAGAGCGCCGTGCTGGGAAGCACCCCAACGAAGCCCTCGCAGAGGTGGGCGAAGTACTCCATGCACGCCACGACGTTCGGCGTGAGGTCCAGAAGATGAAAGCCGAAGGTGCGCATGACGTTGTTGAAGAAATCAGAGAAAGGGGGCAGAGCCCGCAGGAGAAGAAATCAACGAAGAAGGGGTACCGATTTGGGTCGGCCTCACCGCAGTCGGCGGGGATGATGCGCGTGGCAGGGTGCCCCATCGTCTTCGCCGCCCACGGAGGCCTGAAGAAATCCTTGAGGTGGAATACGTTGACCGACGACGGGGAGTAGTAGGCAAACTGCGCCCGCCGCACTGCCGCCTCGTTCTCTGACGCCTCCCTCTCCACGACATCCTTGGCTGCCCCCTTGCCCTTTCCCTTGCCCTTGCCAGTCTTGGGCGCCATGGCGGCTGGGTGGAGGCAGAGGATCGAGAGCAACGAGGGTGCGGCAGTGGCGAGCAGAGGCGAGAGCTTGAGGAGGAAGAAGATGGGGACAGTGGTGCCAAGATTGGAGAAAGTGCAGAGGGTAAATGAGCAGCGCGCCTGCGGTTATTCCTTTTTACAGGGAAGGCGCGGGCCACCTCTTTACCATTTACTACGACATGACGCCTGCGTGCAGCAAATGCCCCACGCATGCCCCCCCACTTCATGCAAGATCCCCACATCACGCATTCAATGCGAGTCGTGGGGAAGCGCAGCAGGCGGAAGAGCTACTGCGGTAAAAATCGGCCCTACCTGCCCGCGCACCGTTCTGGGCCTAGCCCAACAACGCGTTGCGCTTATGTGTGGCCCAGGCCCGGGAGCTCCTGTCGGTGTATAGAAGTAGGGACTCTACTTTGCACCCCTTTACATGTGCACGAGCAGTCAGAGCCGAGCCTGCGGTCACACTTAGCAGGGCAAAGAAGGGAAGGCGAAGCCACAAGACGATCAAAGCAACGCCAAGACAGAGACACAAAGAGCAAGATGGCGAGGTGGACTCCCCCGGCAAGACTCTTGCAGGGGCGGCCTCCACGGTCCTGGCAAGGGCCTTGCCGACGCAATTTTCCCAACACCAGCGGAGCGTGCCACCCTTGAGCCCGAGGTTCGGGAGGCACCTCCATGGTGGCATGCAGATCTTTGTGAAGATCATTAACACACAAGATCAGATGAGGACCAGAAGATGAGACCTCCGGCAACATCCTTGCCGGGGAAGACCACAGTGCGGCAAGACCCTTGCCGGGGCCCCCAGCAAGACCCTTGCCGAAGACATCAGCGGGGCCGCGGCTAGGCCCGCATGTACCAAGACCCCACCATCGTTCCCATGCAGTTGCCAATCCAGCCAGCCAGGCGAGCACCTGCGTGGTGATGTGCAGTCCTGATGCCAACTCAGCAAGCACCTACGTGGTGACATGCAGATCTTTGTGAAGACGCCGCCACTACGCCAGCTCAGCAGCCTGCCAGCCTACATGGCGCTGCCCGCCTCACTGGCCTGGACGCGTGTCGAAGTAGGACGAGGCAGCAAAAAAGTGAGGGGATACCTCAGGGGCGCATTTAATGCATCTTGTGCCGTAATGACAAGCGATAAGCATAGCTACTGTACCCTTTCCACCTCCTGTGTGCCACTGTGGCACATCCTTCGACTATAAAAGGAGGCCCGAAGCGTACTGGAGGGGGATTCGTCTCTTTGAGTAAGTCACGCATCGTAGCTAGCTCAAGAACACTGAAATACACACCAAAGAAGGACTAGGGTATTACGCGATCGCCGCGGCCCGAACCTAGGTAAACGACCTTTGTGCTGGCTCTTAGACCCGCTCTTCTCACAACCCCGCACTCGCCGACCACATTAGGGATTCCAGTGATCCCATAGGTGTCGTTCCCACTGACACTCTTCCGGTGCTAGTAGTAGAGCAGAGTCCTGCTCCACTACTACTCTACTCAAGCAAGTTAGGGCATAGTAGTAGGTACTATAGGGACTACCAGTACTGTGATCACTCAAGCAAGTTGTGTGGCACCGATATGACCCTATGCTGTCGGTATGTGTCTCGTAAGTCAAGCCGCATGTCATAGTCATCATCACATGTCCACTTCCCGCAACACATATTCGCTTCTCCATCTTTGTCCACACATAATCTCGTCCAATCTTCCGTCCCCGCTAAGGCGCCTCCCCCCTCGTCCGAAACCCAAGCACTAACAATGGCAAAACTGAGCAGCATCCGCCGAAAGAGTGGCTGGAATTTTCTCCCCACAGAGGTAATCAAGCTCATTGTTTCACGTCTAGACAATCTCAGTACCATGCCGCTTGCCGCGTGCTCGTCGGGGTTGTACCATTTACTCAAAGCCCTTAGGACGGAGCTTTTTAAGCCAGCTCCTTGCTTGCTGATGCCGCCTGATCTTCAAAAATGGCTTGTCACGTAGCATAACGATTGTAGGGTGGCAAGCATCAACCCCCTTGACTGTGATCCGATCCCCGTCACCCTCAACTACATTAATGGTATGTACTAGGTTGGCATGAACACATCTTGGATGGTGCTCGTCGACGCTCACGGCAGCTGGATGCTCGTGGAGGTCTACACCTAGCGATTGATCCCCCTTCCTTTGATTAACACTGCACTCCTTTGGCACCACGGCCCAGAATACTCGGAATCTTACAGTAGCCAACATGATACCAAGTTTGATTTTCTCAAGGTTGTAATCTGCCAAGTGCCCACAAGATCTGCGAATTATAAAGACTTCAGGCTAATTGCGTTCTTCAACCACGGTCTCACCAATCTGACAGGTCACTACAGTAAGTAGATAAATCTGCACGTCCATCACAGGATCATACATCCTCCATGGTTCTATGATGCCATTGAACACAAGGGCTTCATTCACGCTGTCGACTCCTTCTATGGTTGGACGTATTGCTGGCCTACTCCAGTCATCGCTATGAATGGCTGTTACAGCAGTATGTTACTTTCCTATGATATCATGATGGCTTGCTTATATTACTGTCAACATTTACTGAAAAGATATTCATGCTCATAACATGTTGTTCTTAAGATTGACTACATTAAGAGCCCTTTTTTATTTAACTCCAACTTGAGATGATGTTTTCGGCCGCCTGGTGTCCCTACCCTTCCTAATCCTAGAACCTTTCAAAGAAAAGCGGCATGGCAGTTGCAGGTGGTTCCTGGCTTGATCATATGATGGCGAACGATTGATGATCATTCGCACATACGGGACGTCTTGTTTCCTGGAATACAATCACAGTCACTGCAAGGTCTTTGAGTAGGATCCCACCTTCTCTGGGCCTTCAGGAATTTTTGACTGCAGGCTGATAAGTAGCCTTGGTACACACTCTCTGTTTGTCGGACTGAATTATCCAATTAACCAGGAGATAACTGACGGCAAGGATCATGATGCCAGCGTGGTTTCGTTCATCAGGAAAAACTTTGTGTACACAGCGTACCATGCGTCTCTGCATGCACCATACCCTGATATGTGCTGCCATGCTCTGCAGCCCAAAGTAGGAGAGAGGGTCGCAAGTATCAGACTTCGACCTACTGGCTGGAGTTTCGCCCGTTAGGCACCCATCTGGTTCAAGCTGTCAGCCAATCTCCACAGCTTAATAAATAGTAACGTCTAACTGAGCCAGTTAGTTAGATGTGTACACTTGGTGTAGTAGGATCTTTATTTAGTTTGATGCATACACTTGTTCTTTTTTGGTAGCCGTTTTGTAAGGATGGCTGATGTTTGGTTTGGAAGAGAGAGTTGCGTCTTTACTCTTCTGGCTTGCTTACTACTTCTGTTGCACCCCCATCCCTGGTTGTTGCTGCTGCTGTTTTCAATGTACAATCAGTAGTATATTTCGTCTGTTGGTTGAATAAATGTGTTGTTAGAATGACAAACACAATGTTTTGGAAGTCCTTGCACGGTCCGATCCTTTAGTTCCCCGTACCATACGTAGCGCATACTCCCTCCGTCCGAAAAAGCTTGTCCCAATCTTGTTCCTTAAATGGATGTATATAACACTAATTTGGTGCTAGATGCATCCATTTGAGAGACAAGTTTTTCCGGACGGAGGGAGTGCTATTTTTGGTACGGAACACATTTTCCACTTGTTGATAACATGCAGCCCACTGACGAAGGCCCAATAGAGGAGCCCATTGTCGGAGTAAATGACCACGAGGTATCCTAACCGACTCCCCTTGGCTCTTTAAAAATTGTTGGGACGACCGAGCCCTCAAACATCCAAGACGCAGGGCCACCTTCTCTTGGTCGGCTGTCCCCCCGGCCGGCTGCTGGAAGGCGGCGAGGCTCAAGTGCTCTCTCGAAGAGGGACAACTCCTAATAGCCGGCCACCAGAGTGGCCGACTCCTAGCAGGCGGCCTCGCTCATACTCTCAAAGTTTGCACCCACATAACAGCGATAAGACGGGTTGTGGCTACAGTGAAGCCTGCCACCCCCGAATCCCGGAGCGAGTGAGGCCACAGTGCGCTGTACAGGGCGGCCACTTCCCATCCGGCGTGACACTGTTGCCATGTTGACCATGACGTCGCCAACGACAGACTGTCAATAGGGCGCGCAGGCGGTTGGACCATCATGCCAGAGAGATACCAGAAGGCGGCCGAGCTTGACTAGTTGGCCTGGGGGGAGGTCGGCACCCAGCAGTCGGCCTGCCCCACCTTGGAAGTTTGTGCACCATTAAGCAGATAAGATGGGATAAGGCTACAGTGAATGCCCGCCACGCGGCGGCACTGTAGCCATGCTTACCCCGACAAAGCCATCGTCACCAAGAGCAAGGCTACAGTAACCAGCAGCCGACAAGACCCTCGGGCGGTGGTCCAGGCCTGTCGGCCAAGAGGTCGGCAGCCGGCGGGACCCACCAGTCGGCGGTCCCCAGCGATCGGCAAAGAAGCCGACGACTACATACACTGACGGCCTAGACCCGCATCTAGCCGGATTACCATTGTACCCCTGGGGGTTAGGCCTATATAAACCCCCCAGGGCACCCATGCAAAGCGTTGATCTCTTAGAGTTTTACACACCACATAGTGAGAAGAGGAGAGCTAGCCGTGCCCTTCTTCTTCCTCTAGCTAAACAGCTCAAGGAGCCTCTTGTAGCTACTTATTAATCTAGTGATCATGCGGAGACCCTACAGAGCAGGACTAGGGGTGTTATCTCCTAGGAGAGCCCCGGACCTGGGTAAGATTCGCCGGCGTGCATGTCTTTGCCTTATCCCGTTTCCAGGCACCGGCGATGTCTTACCGGCTCCCGCAATGATTAGCCACCCGTAGGCATATGTCACACCTACCACCCGATATTTGGCGCCCACCATGGGCCAGGTGCACCGTCGTCCAGAGACCTGCTTTGGCAGGAACCCTCTTCCTCCCCAGCGAGCGTAGCCAGCCCGGCACGCCCGATGGCGCTTGCCCCGACGTGCTGCATGATGTCGACGATGCCTGCACAGTGAGCTGCCTCGCCGATCTTCTCGGCAAGGTCCGCCTCTCCGACGAGCCCGCGCCAAGCGTGGGTGCAACCAGCTCCGGGAGCTGCCTCATCGACTTCCTTGGCAAG